>NC_133651.1:294508530-294817912 GCF_009905375.1 Apium graveolens
ATGATACTTGATGTTGATATCTATCTACATCTATGTATTTTGTTCTCTGATGATAAACCTCATAGTTAGACGTGGACTTCAAGCCAGATGTTTTGTGGCAATATTTTTATAATTCTCTTAAATTCTTTCTTTTCTCTTCTTTTCATTTTCATGTAAACTGAGAAGAACAACCCTTCCAAAAGGGGAGGTATTGCCGAATGACGATCGATCTGTGATAGAAGCTTAGTAGGATACCACATGTTGTTTAATTGCTTGTCAAGTACTAAAGGCTGGCCACCTTCTGTACTAACTATGTAATAAAACAAGTGTTCATGATCATAGTGATCTCTCAACAAATTCTTTTACTTCTATGAGTGATCAAACTTTGGAAGATAGAAGCAGCTAGAAAAGGAGTGGTATAAGTATGGTGGTATTCGGAATGGAAACACGTTCGTGATACTAAGGTTGATGCGTTTATTAAAAGGTTATAAACTCTAGCGTGTAAGGTATATCCAGAATAGTATTCTGTACGGAAGATAGTAACGATTGCAAACTGGAAAAGAATAAGTATTGAGAAACAAAAGCTGTAGAGCTAGGTGATAAATGAGAGTCTGTGCGATAGACTTGAATTTTTTTTTTGGGAATGATTGCTTAGCACAGATTGAGTTTCTTTCGACAATAGATGATATGAAAGTGTCGGAATGTCGCCTTACGAGGCCCTGTACAAAAAAAAGGAGATGCTGATCTCCCTTATATTGGGATGAAGTTGGAGAGCGCAAGATGCTCAGGTCCAAGTGGTCCAAATAACCAAGGACATAGTAGATCTAATCAGAGGACGGCTGGTAGCAGCCCAAGATCGACTATAGAAGTATGTCGGTTTGGCCCGAAAGGAAAAAAAGTATGAAGTAGAGACCTAGTATGTTAAAGGTATTCCCATGGAAAGGATGATGAGGTTCAGAAATAAAGGAAAGCTAAGTCCACGATTTGTGGACCCTTGGATATATTAAGACGTATTGGAAGGTTAGCATATGAGCTAGCCCTACCCTCGAACCTGCAACAAGTTCATAATGAGTTTCAAGTATCAATGTTAAGGAAGTATGATCCAGAGGCGAGACACATAGGGGAATATGAACACGTAAACCTGCGACCAGAATTAACCTATGTGAGCAACCAGTGAGGGTTATGAATCAAAAGGAACAAGTGCTTAGGAATGGTTATCAAACTAGTAGAGTTTAGTGGTAAGAACCACAATGTGAGAAAATTGACTTGAGAGTTAAAAAGGCAATGCTATAAAAGTATCCCCAACGGTATTCTATCTGATTCCGGGACGGAATCCTTGAAGGAGGGGAGACTGTAATAACCCCAAAAAGTTTGGACTTTTTGTAATCCTTATGAATAATGATTTTGCTGATTATGCTGATTAAGAAAACTTTTCATGCCACACTTTGTAGGAGTTCTTTTATTGATATTCCGAGATCTTATTAGTACTCCATATGGTATATAAGTGTATGTAAAGATCGTCATAATCCAAATTCAAACACTTTGATTTTTCCCAAAAATCCACCAGATACCGAAGGAATTGAGTATAAGGTAACATGACTAAATGAAATTCAAGGATTATAAGAGAGAATCATAAAAGGAATATAAAATATTAAGAAAGGTTAGGGGAATCCAAGTTATAAAATCACGGATATATTCCCTCAACGATCAAAGATATTGAGCGATAAACGAGCCGTAAAATAATTTAACGATCAAGGACGAATGCATGCAAGTAGTATGGGGAGAAAACTTCCAAGAGAAGCTAAAACAAGTGGTTAGAGCTTAAGATACCATCCACCACAATTAGCCAACACTTGGCAAGGGAATGATGTCACTAAGATGATGTAAATCACTTTAAACAAGTGGATAGTATAGATATTATCAAACCACACATTTGGACACATTATTCAAAATCAACCAAGCAAGCCAAAGACCTACTTCATCCTTTTTTTCATGAAAAACCGGAGAGGAAAAGAGAGTAAAAAATGGAGGAGAAAGAAAAGCTTGTATCTTGAGTTCCCTTGGCCGTTTGGCGCGTTCTAGCCTATCAAATTGAAGCCCTCGAGAAGCTCTACACAATTAGGGTAACCACTATCCTCACCTTCTTGATTTCCAGACCCGTTTTTAATGTTTTACAGTTTAGGGAATAGTGTTTCAAGAATTAACTTTGTGTTCTTGATTTTGTTTTGAGGTTTTAATCATTAAAAGGCTAGTTAAGGATCATCTAATGTTTGTTAAGCATTACCCACTCTCCAAGAAAGGTATAACCTCTTCCCCTCTTTATGTTAGCCATACCATGAGTTTTAAACTTGTTCTTTAAGAGTTCTTGGAATGTTTGTATGATTTTAGAGTATTATGAACTTTAAATGGAAGTTATGAGTTATTATGTAAATGGATGATTGTGAGGAACTTGTTTTGGTGTATGATGAAGTTAAGGGGCTGTTTGGAATGTTATAATATAGTATGTTGATTGTTGGGTTGGTTGGTATGGTTATGGTCTTGTAATAAAATTTGAGAATCGCTAAGGTTATAGCCATCGTAATGCCCAATTTTCCTTAGACTGTTTTGTGCATAACTTTTACACCTGAATACTCACTTCCATGAACTGACCATTACCATGCTTTAGATAGTTTATGATTCAAGATTCGTTTTGATATAGTGGTTCGCTTAGATCCGATGTACGGTTTAGGAGAAACGACCATTTTAATTTACGGTATTTCGTGAACGAACCTTTACCCCTCGCTTAACTTTCAAACCTTTTTTAAGGCCCTTAAATGACTAATTGGATTACGAAACAATTATGTAAGGTGGGTTAGGAAGTTGGTAAAGTATTCACAAAAGAGTCACCTTAGAATTCATAACGGTTAATTTATTAAAATTGGTGCAGCCGAGGGTACGCAAACGATTAACGCAAATTGGTAAGCGTATAAGTGACAATTAGGGTATGAATGAGTGTTGACTAGTTTCTTAAGAAACCGTGGTCTAATTCTGGCTTATGTTGTTGTATATAGATTATCAGACCCACTCTAAGCTTAAGTCTACTCTGGAACGCTCAGGCAAGTTTTCTACTCGTTATATTGTTGTTGTGATGTAATTTATTGATACATTATCTTGAAATAAGTGCATGGTTATTATTAGAAGAGTCTTGCGATATATTGGAGCATGTGATATGATATTTATATGCATGCTTGTTTCGTAATCTTGATATTCTATTTTCAATTCAAATGCTTATAAGCTGCATAATACCTATACTAGAGATAAGCAGTAGTTGCGTATACCCTTAGTATAGGGGACCCAAAGGTGAACATTTTTCTAAACCGGGAGTCGATGTTCCCGAGTAATATATATATATATATATTATATATATATATAGTTTTCTATAACTACTAATCAGATAAGGTATATTCTATAGTTTTGAACAATAATCAAACTTATTTTCGATTATTCAAATAAAAATCGTACTTTCGTATAAGTATACCTTTTGTTATTTATTATTCATTTCAAGTATAAGTTTTAAAACTTCTACTTCAATTATTTTATAAAGATTATCCTTAGGGGAATATTATTGAAATAATAATATTTAGATATTTTTTAACATATCGGGAATGATTTATTTTATTAAATCATCATTACTCTAAATATTCTTCAAAATGTTTTCGAGTCTTCAAAATGATTTTAAAAGTTAGAGCGGATCCCAAAACTCATTTTCAGATTTAAGATCTTCTTTTCGAAGGGGATTTAAATACTCTCTCAAAACCTAAGGGATCTGACTCCGTGGTGTATTTTCGGAGCAACGAAGTTGCTAACTTGATAAAAGGGTTTGATTACTTGCCCAACATTCGGGAAGTAAGTCCAATCGAAATGCGTCGGCATAAGCAACATGGGCTCAGTGGGGTCCATGAAAGTGTAAGTGGATCAGTGGGAGTCCATCAATGCATAAATGGCTGAGTGGCAGTGAAGCATAAGGTCCTAATACGGCCATGGTAATGACCAGTGGGGGATTCATCCATCTACTAGTAGAAAAGGTGACTTAATTGGTATCTTTTCCTGATCAGCAAGATATCAGGTTTAGGCCAAAGTTTCTTCTTTCCAAAATTCTTGGGAATGACAACTCTGCTTATACTTCCATAGCAGAAGAATGTATGAAATATATATATATAGATATGTGTATATATATATCGGGACTTAATGAAGTATCTCGTAACTTCATTCTTTATAATGATATTTCAAAGACTGAATCTATTCAAGTCTTATCTTGTAGTCTCATCTATGTGATGAACTTTTGAAACTAATTATAACTTGAACGGTGGTAGTTCAAGTAGTATTCGGAAAAGATATAAGTATATTGGAGTATCTTGTACCTTCATCATTTCAACTTATATCTGGTTAATGATTATCTTATGCATGACAAATATTTTCAGAAAAACGTTGAGACAAGGTTAGATATATGAGATCACCTTGCAACGATATTTTTATACAGTTATAAATTAGAACGCTGTGTATATTATGCATGGAAGATGACTTCCAATATTTTGAAAAAGTATATAAACATATATACTGAATATTTTGTGACTTGGTCGCATTAAGATATCAAACTTGGTTCATTTCTTCTTGACCAAGACTTTCATGAGTACTATAAGAATGCTCATATATTATTATATTATATATATTATTTCGGTGGGCTTGTTGCTCACCCTTGCTTTCTTCTTTCATCACACAATAACAGATAGAGAAGATGAACATGACCAAGATCCCAATTTGCAAGCGGATAGGAAACGTTCCACAGTTTCCTGTAGGCGTTGATGCCGGTGTAGCTGAGGTAGGATCTACCAATAGGCTAGGGTTTCAACTGTTGATGTACCAGACTTATGTATATTTATGAATTGTAATAATGGCAAAGAATATTTAAATTTATTCAGAAACCCTTTTGAGGTGTAATGACTTATAATTGTGGAATAAAATGACTTGTGTTATTTTTGGTATTCATCTCTGAGACTGTAACTTGTGGTGTGTGTGTGTATATTGTGGGGTCACAGTACGCAGTAGTTGGTTGTTTATTAAGATTAAGTGTTAATAAGGAAAATGGAACTCATGACAACCAGGATCCCCGACCCCGGATTTGTGGGTGTTACATTTAATTTTGAACTGGATGTTTCTCCATGCTCCAAAGCCATAAGTGCATAGTTTCCAACTTCTTCATCCTCATCATCAACATCAGTATCATCCCAACTCTTTCATTCTGTAATTTAAGCTTTTCCAGACTACTTCCTCAAGATAGCTTCTGTAACGCCCACCAAACCCGGGTCAGAAGTTTGGGGCTCACAACACACACACACACACAATTTATAAACCTGTATATAAAATATTATGTGCATTGACCCTTCTTTTCACAATTATGGATCGCAACAGGTTCAAGTATGAAAACAAGCCACAACCTTATCTTTTATTACATCGTACCAAATCCCAACTAGTTCAACTTACAATTGCTAATGCTATCGTTCTTACAATCTTGCATAACTCATCTACTATATAAAGCTCTTTCTAGCTTGATCCAATTTAACCTGGAATCCTAGCTCGCACACTGGACTGTGAATCCTAATTACCAACAATTTCCTTTTCAATTGTTAAAAACATAAAAAGTTTGCAAGAGTGAGCTAACTAGCTCAGCAAGTCATAATAGCAATAACTGAGGTTAAACAATAACCGATTGAAATGATTCAGAAGAATCAAGTTTCTGAATAAGCAATGATTAGAATTGGATATTCACTTTCATTTTTAAAAAAACAAGGTTAGGCTGCTGATCAGTCACGCACTAACCCCGAGCAAGGCTCCCATCTTTGCTCTATATACTGGATCCATTGCACACATTGGCCTAATATGACCACGAATCTGGTCCGACCACGAATCTGGTCCATATTTATAAAATAATCCAATTCCAAAACAATTCAGTATGATTACCAATGTAATTCAATAAGCTGAATCATAAACAACATTTATCTTGAAGCATAGGGTGATTCACAATACCATGAAGGTATAAAAAGGAATTCAAAAAGATTGGCTTTCAATCAAGGAAAGAATCAGAAAGTAGAAGACCAAGGGTTCAAGGGTTGCAAGGATTGATCTTCTGTTAAACAAAGAATAAGGGTTGGTATGTCAAGCAATTCAATATCAGAAATCAGTATGTGGTAGATATGTATTTGTGGAGTAGTATCGTATGTGTTTGGTTCATATCTGAGAATTCAACAATCCATTGTTTATGAAGAATAAGGCTTATGGCTCAAGATCAATAAGAATCAGGGTTCCAGGTTGAATAGTTTAAAGCGCTTGCAATATCAAACAAGAGTTATTTTCAATAATAGCGACATGTTATGAGATAGTTCAAAAATATTTGCAATATATCTTGAAGAAGGTTGAGAAGTACTTGCCTTATCACATATGATTTCCACTTTACTTGTACTTATCTAACAGTTTTACTCATCAACCACTTTCCTTCTCTTTTTATGCCTTGCTTCTATTTATCAATCACTCGCCTTCTCTTTCTACGCTTCAGTTCTTCTTATTGATCACTGGCTTTCTTTTCTATGCCTCATTTACTCTGCTAGGAATCACAAGTATCTATTAATATTCAAACTCATATTATTCTAATCGTCACATAGACGTCGTAAGCTTTTATCTACCCTTCGTTTCACCCAAATCCGATTTACAGATTGAAAGTTATGACTAAAACAGTCAAACAATAACCACATAGGCATATAACACATCAATCAGATAGAACGTAGCATATAGCACACAAGATATTCGATCAAAATAATTTTTCAAAGAAGATTCGGGGTCAAAATGATTTTTCAGGTATTTAATACGAATTTTTGAACATTTTTCGGAATTAAAACGGGTCTCTGAATAATTTTATAATTAAATAACAGGGTTCGAACACCCGAATCGGACTTTAAAATGATTTAATACTAATTATCGAGCTTTGAAAATAATTTTAAATAATATTTTAAAGCTCGAAACTATTTTTCAGAATTTTTAAATCAAAATAAATATTTAAATCCAATTAAATAATCAATTAAAATTAATTAATAACTAATCAAATTAATTAATCAATTAATATTTAAATTAATTGACTAATTAAATAATTAATTATCAACTAAAGTTCATTCACTAATTAATTAAGATTAATTTCAGAATTAAAATAATTTTCAGAATAATTAAATAAAAAATTTGAGAATTTAAAGTAATTGAAAACAATTTCTGAAAATATTTATAAACATGAACATAATAAAGAAAATAATTTCCAGAAATTAAAATAATTTAGTTAATTATTTAAAATAATTTAGTTAATTATTTAAAATAATTAACTGAATTAGTTTTGGATTTTTAAAACAATTTTTAGAATTTAATTAAGATTTTTGAATTATTTTTAAATAGAAATTAACAGAAACAGATTTTTAAGATTTTAATAGAGGAAAACGGATCAAATGCGGGTTGTAAAATAACCGAACGGGTCAGAAGTCGGGTTGCGAAGAACAACCACAGGGTTGTCGCCGGAATCTGGGAAACCCGGATTCCGTCGTCTTCCCCGGCGGTTCCCGACGATGGTGCAAACGCCACCATTTCTTTCGGTTTAAAATCACAAATCGATCCTCAACACGGAACTCAGATAAACACCTTACATCGTCTACCAATTCCCAGATCACGTATTCCGACCACGACTTGAAGTTAACCGGCGAGTTCAAGAAAAATCCGGTGAAAAGTTGATTTGCCTAAATCTTTAACAAAACTTGATCAATTATATACGAAACTGAAGCCCGTGATTCTTACAATAAAACCCCACAATCAAAACAAACAGAAAATCATTATATAAGAAACCCCTAATTCGAATTGAAATATTCAAAGTTTACATAAACCCTACTTTTACTATTCGAAGATCAAACATCATTTTCTCTATGATATGGAGCTCAAAATTTAACATATAATATATCAAATTGACCAGAATTCAATTCTCTACAACTTGAAATCATCAAATCACATCAGCAACTTCGAAATCAAAAAGTCCCAATTTATTTTTTACTTAATTCGAATTTAAATAAATAAATAAGAAATTCACCTTGATTTCTGCACTAAAATGGTTGATTGATTCAGAAAGGACTTTTCGAGAGCTTCGATTTGATATATGGCACACCCGAATCGGAGTTCGATAACGCCTTCGTTTGTGCGTTTGATTCTCAAGAACGTAACGAATAATTAGGGTTTTTCTCTATATTTTCTATATTTTTACTGATCGATTATGATTATACGAATAAAATGAAATAATAAAAGGGCTATATATATATTTATGGAAAATTGGTTCATGTTGGATCATTTTGGATCGATAAATTAGTTACTTAGCCGCTAAGTAACTGCAAAAATGTACCGATTTGATACCCATATTGGATAATAATCCAAACCGGGCTTCTTATAAAACACTTTATATGAAAATAACGTAGTAATATCCCGTGTTTACATATTCTTTGCCATTATTACAATTCATAAATATACATAAGTCTGGTACATCAAAAGTTGAAAGCCTAGCCTATTGGTAGTTCCTATCTCAGCCACAATGACATCAATACCTACAGGAAACTGTGAAACGTTTCCTATCCGCTCACGAATTGGGAGCTTGGTCCTGTTCATCTTGTCTATTTGTTGTTGTGTGATGAAAGAAGAAAGCAAGGGTGAGCAACAAGCCCACCGAAATAATATGTAAAATAATTAACAATATATGAGCATTCTCATAGTACTCATGAAAGTCTTGGTCAAGAAGAAATGAACCAAGTTTGATATCATAATGCGACGAAGTCGCAAAATATTCAGTATATATATATACATATATACTTCTCAAAATCTTTGAAATCCTCTGACATGTATAATATACACAGAGTTCTAATTTATAACTGTATAAAGATATCGTTGCAAGGTGATCTCATATATTTAACCTTGTCTCAACGTTTTTCTAAAAATCTTTGTCATGCATAAGATAATCATTTACTAGATATAAGTTGAAAAGATGAAGTTACAAGATACTCCAATATACTTATATCTTTTTCGAATACTACTTGAACTACCACCGTTTAAAGTATAAATAGTTCATCCCACATATGAAGTTACAAGACAAAACTTGTATAGAGTCAATCTCTGAAATATCATCAAAATGAAATGAAGTTACGAGATACTTCATTTTATGAAAACATCATTTTGAAAACTCGACCCTGCCAACACTCAACAATCGCCCAACCGTAGCCTTTCCATCGAAGTGCTCTGGGTAGTGTTGCAGAAATATCCAACTGGATGATGAACTCATTACGGGAGTTTGTCACACCAGGAAGACCACTTACGATGATCAGTCGCAGTAGTGCAACCCCACCATTTTCTACATGTAGAGGAGAACAGTAGAATTTACTTGTCAACCGAACAATGGATTCCTAAGGAATGGACCGTCTTAGCGGAATTTCCGGGCCATTTGGGCCAATATAATAAGGCTGGACCGGCGCCACTCGACCACTTACGCCACTCCTAGTTCAGATGAAATCCATGACTCTGAAACGTAAAGCTCGTCCCCCCTTTCCCCAAGTAGAAACTTGTTGATACGGCTCCACCAAGAAGTCTTATCTAGTTGGAAAGGAAAACTCACCGATATTTCCCAGGCGATGCCTGTTAATGGATTAACTTATTCCAAGAATTTTACTTCCCGAGTGTTGGGTAAGTAATCAAAACTCTTTTATCAAAATAGCAACCTTGTTGCGAATATAAAAATACATCACGGAGCCGGATCCCTCAGATTTTTGAGCGAGTATTTAAATCCCCTTCGAAAGGAAGATCTTAAATTTGAAAACAAGTTTTGGGATCCGCTCTAACCTTCCAAAAATAGTTTTGATAAAGTTTGAAAATAATCTCTGGAAATATTTAAAGTAAGAATGATTTGATAGTATCAATTATTTTCCGAATACCTGGCAAATATCGAAAGATTATTCTTTAATAAAATAAATAATATTATTTAATAAAATAAGCGAAGTCATAAGTCCTCGAATGAATATTCAAAATAATATTCATTAAATAATAAGCGGAGTCATAAGTCCTCGAATGAATATTCAAAATAATATTCATTAAATAAAATAAGCGGAGTCATAAGTCCTCAAATGAATATTCAAAATAATATTTATTTATAATATAAAACTATCGAATAAACATTATTCATTTAATAGTTTTGAAAACTATATCAATATATATATATATATATATATATATATATATATATATATAATACTCGGGAACATCAACTCCCGGTTTAGAAAATGTTCACCTTTGGGTCCCCTATACTAAGGGTATACGCAACTACTGCTTATCTCTAGCATAGGTATTATGCAACTTATAAGCATTTGAATCAACAATTAGATATCAAGATTACGAAACAGGCATGCATAAAAATATCGTATCACATGCTCCAATATATCGCAAGACTTTGCTAATAATAACCAGGCACTTATCACAAGATAATGCATATACATATATACATCACAACAACAGTTACACGGGTAGAAAACTTGCCTGAGCATTCCGGGATAGACTTAAGCTTAGAGTGGGTCTGGTAACCTATTAACAACAACATAATCCGGAATTAGACCACGGTCGCTTATGAAACTAGTCAAAACTCACTCATACCCTAACGGTCGCTCACGGTCGCTTATACGCTTAACGATTTGCGTTAATCGCTCGCATACCCTCGGCTCCACCAATTTTAATAAATTAACCGTTACGAATTTTAAGGCGACTCTTTTGCGAGTACTTTATCAACTGCCTAATCCACCTTATATAATTGTTTTGTATTTCGATTAATCATTTACGGGTCTCAATTCTGGTCTCAAATTTACTCGAGGTTTCGGGGTTCGCTCGCGAAACGCCAATACTTAAAATGGTCATTTCTCCTAAACCGTAAATCGGATCTAAGCGAACAACATATCAAAACGAATCATGAATCACAAACTTTCTAAGCATGGTAATGGTCAGTTCATGGAAGTGAGTGTTCAGGAGCAAAAGTCATGCACAAAATAGTCTAAAGAAAAATTGGGCATTACGACGGCTATAACTTAGCGATTCCCAAATTTTACCAAATCAATTCAATACCAAACCACCACCAATCAACACCATTCCACCATCATTCAACCAAAATACAAGATCATTCAACCACCAACATTTTATCATAACCTAATCCACCAATTTTTAGGTTAAACATTCAAGATTCATAACTTTAATCATTAAGCAATAACTTGACTAACTAATGGCAATAACCAAGCATAAACTCATCCAAATCATATCACTAATCATACCAATTCTTAGCATACTCACACAACTATCATAATATTCTTAAAAACATATTAAACCCACTGATTTATAATGGTTCAAGGGCTTTATACCTTCCTTGGAGAGTGGGGATTCACTTACAAGCTTCAAGGGGTGCTTATATGGCCTTAGGAAGCTTGGATCTTCAATGGAACCTAAGAAAACAAAAACACAACTAACTTGTTTACTATTCACCCTCCACTAAAATGATTTGTTTGAGATAGAAAACCTTTGATTCAAGAACTCAAACTATTTGCACTTCTTAGTTATGAAATATAGGATCCAAAGAAACAAACCTTATAATTTTCCATGAAGTATAGCTTGAGTTTTGAATTTCCAAATCCCCATTTCCATGAAAACTCGAAGTGAAGAAGATAAAATGGGTGGGGGGAGAAGCTTGGTTTATTTTATTGATCTTTGGGCATAAAAATGCTTGGTTGATATCAATCCTTGGCTAAATATCTTGCAAATTGCTTGCATCATCTTGCCTACCTCATCAACTTGCCACTTGTCCAATCCTCATGGTGTGATGACATCATCATCCCCTAAATTCTTTGATTAACCCTTAATTACTTGGCTAATGACCGCTTATCTGTTATACGGTTCGCTCAACTTTCGTTCGCGTTTATCGTTCGAGGGATCATATCTGGGATCTTATCCGGGATCTTATTACTTGGGTTCCCCTAAACCTCTCTCAATATTTTATATTCCTTTTTATGATCCTCTCTTAAAATCCTTGAATTTAAATCCTTTTTATCATGTTGCCTTATACTCAATTCTATCTGTATCTGGTGGATTTTCGGGAAAAATCAAAGTGTTCGAATTTGGATTCTGACGATCTTTACATACACTTATATACCATATAGAGTACTAATAAGATCTCAGAATATCAATAAAAGAACCCCTACATAGTGTGGCATGAAAAGTTTTCTTATTCAGCATAATCAGCAAAATCACTATTCATAAGGGTTACAAAAAGTCCAAAATCTTTGGGGTTATTACAGTCTCCCCTCCTTGAAAGGATTCCGTCCCGGAATCAGATAGAAAACAATTAGGGGTACTTTTCTAGCATTGCGCTCTCTAGTTCCCAAGTTGATTCCTCCACATTATGATTCTGCCATAGTACTTTGACTAGCTTGATCACTTTGTTCCGATGCACCTGCTCCTTTTTATCCATAATCTTCACCGGTTTCTCCACGTAAGTCAGGTCTGGTTGCATATCCACCTGCTCGTACTCCACTATGTGTCTGGCATCCCGATTATACTTCCTTAGCATTGACACATGTAACACATTATGAACTTGTTGTAGGTTCGGGGGTAAGGCTAGCTCGTAAGCTAACTTCCCAATCCGTCTTAGTATCTCAAAAGGTCCAATGTATCTTGGGCTTAGTTTCCCTTTCTTTCCGAAGCTCATCAATCCCTTCCAAGGGGATACTTTTAGCAGTACTAAGTCCCCTACTTCATACTCTTTGTCCTTTCGGGCTAGGTCTGCATACTTCTTCTGTCGGTCTTGGGCTGCTACAAGCCGTCCTCTGATAAGATCCACTATATCTTTGGTCCTTTAGACCACTTCGGGTCCTAGCATCTTTCGCTCCCCCACTTCATCCCAATATAAGGGAGATCGACACCTTCTTCCGTACAGGGCCTCATAAGGCGGCATTCCGATGCTGACATGAAAGCTATTGTTATAAGAAAACTCAATCAACGGCAAATGATCATCCCAACTCCCTTTAAAGTCTATTGCACAGACTCTCAACCTATCCTTTAGTGTCTGGATGGTCCTTTCACTTTGCCCGTCCATTTGGGGATGGTAAGCAGTACTCATGTTTAATTTGGTTCCCGCACATTCTTGAAAGCTCCTCCAAAATCTGGAGTTGAATCTGGGGTCTCGGTCTGAGACAATGGACGATGGGACTCCATGACGCGTCACTATTTCCTTAAGGTAAATGTCCACCAGTCTATCGACTGTGTATCTCTCATTGATAGGAATGAAGTGAACTAACTTTGTAAGTCGGTCTATAATTACCAATATGGCATCATGATTGGCTTTCGTCCTTGGTAAGCCTACAACAAAATCCATAGCTATCTATTCCCATTTCCATTCGGGAATCTCTAGCGGTCGTAAAAGTCCACTGGGTCTCTGGTGCTCTGCCTTTACTCTTTGGCAAGTCAAACATTTGCTTACCCATTCTGCCACGTCCCTCTTCAGGTTGGGCCACCAGTAATACTCCTTCAAATCCCTATACATCTTGGTGCTCCCTGGGTGAATGGAATACCTCAAACTATGGCTTTCATCTAATATCTCGTCCTTAAGCTCTTGAACGTTTGGAGCCTAAATTCTGTAGGAATACCTCATTATTCCCTTATCATCTTTCTCGGTATTAATATCTTCCCTATTTGTTGGCTCTCTGCCTTCATTCATCACTTTTTCTTGGCACAATATGATCTTTTCCAATAATTCGGGCTGTATTGCAATCTCAAACAGCTTTTCGGTACCGGCTCCGATTACCTTCACTTCTATTTCCATTTTCTCAAAATCTCTTATCAACTCTCCCAATGACATTTTCATCTTGAGTCTCTCTTTTATACTTAGAGCATTAGCCCCCATTTTGGCTTTCCCTGGATGATAAAGAATCTCATAATCGTAATCCTTGATTAGCTCTAACCACCTCCTCTAGCGCATGTTGAGCTCTTTCTGCGTGAAAATGCACTATAGCACTTATGGCTTGTGTAAATCTCGCACTTCTCTCCATACAAGTAGTACCTCCAATCATTAGGGCAAAACTATTGCCACGAGCCCAAGCTCATGGGTGGGGATATAGAATTTTATATTCCCTTAAAATTCTTAACGCGTATGCGATTACCTTGTTGTGCTGTATAAGAAGCACCCTAATTCCTTATGCGAAGCGTCACTACACATCACAAAATCTCCTTTTCCATCCGGCAACGCCAACATAGGGGTTGTCACCAATCTTTGCTTCAGTTCTTAAAAGCTGTTCTCGCATTTCTCGGTCCATTCGAACTTCTCAGTCTTACGAGTAAGCCGCGTTAAAGGGGTTACTATCTTTACAAACTTGTAAGAACCTCCGGTAGTGACCGGCCAATCCTACCTCTGTTAGTCGCCCTAACCATGGTCATCAATTCCTCAGTGGTCCTTTATTCATTCTTGTCGAGATCCTCCATGGGATTCTTCTCAGCAACAATCCCTTCTAGGACAACATCCTCAACCGCTACATCCTCAATATGAACATCATCCGGTCCCGCGTTAGAACGCTCTATCGGATCCACAATCTGATCTCCAATAAGTAATAAAACATCATCGCGTTGTTGCTCCTCAACCTTAGGGTTCGGAGTCCCGCTACCATATACGATAACGAACTACGCTTCTATCACGATATTTATAAGGGTTCCCATAAGGGTTTTAACTGTCAGTACTACGTTAGGTAGTCCGACTATGAACTTGGCAAGAGTTCTTATTATCTTAGTGAACTTATTATTTAACGTCACATCATCTCTGAGGTTTATAACGCTTAGCTCTGATACCATTTCTGTAACACCCCCAAATCGGGGGTCGGGGATCCAGGTTGTCACGAGTTCTATTTCCCTTAATAATACTTAATCTTAATAATCAACCAACTACTACGTACTGTGACCCCACAATATACACACACACCACAAGTTATAGTCTCAGAGATGAATATCCAAAAATAACACAAGTCATTTTATTCCAAAATTATAAGCCATTACACCTCAAAAGGGTTTCTGAATAAATTTGCATATTCTTTGCCATTATTACAATTCATAAATATAAATAAGTCTGGTACATCAAAAGTTGAAAGCCTAGCCTATTGGTAGTTCCTACCTCAGCCACAACGACATCAATACCTACAGGAAACTGCGGAACGTTTCCTATCCACTCACGAATTGGGAGCTTGGTCCTGTTCATCTTGTCTATCTGTTGTTGTGTGATGAAAGAAGAAAGCAAGGGTGAGCAACAAGCCCGCCGAAATAATATGTATAATAATTAACAATATATGAGCATTATCATAGTACTCATGAAAGTCTTGGTCAAGAAATGAACCAAGTTTGATATCCTAATGCGACGAAGTCGTAAAATATTCAGTATATATATACATATATACTTCCCAAAATCTTTGAAATCCTCTGACATGTATAATATACACAGAGTTCCAATTTATAACTATATAAAGATATTGTTGCAAGTTGATATCATATATCTAACCTTGTCTCAATGTTTTCTAAAAATCTTTGTCATGCATAAGATAATCATTTACTAGATATAAGTTGAAAAGATGAAGTTACAAGATACTCTAATATACTTATATCTTTTTCGAATACTACTTGAACTACCACCGTTCAAGGTATAAATAGTTCATCCCACAGATGAAGTTACAAGACAAAACTTGTATAGAGTCAATCTCTGAAATATCATCAAAATAAAATGAAGTTATGAGATACTTCATTTTATGAAAACATCATTTTGAAAACTCGACCCTGCCAACACTCAACAATCGCCCAACCGTAGCCTTTCTATCGAAGTGCTCTGAGTAGTGTTGCAGAAATATCCAACTGGATGATGAACTCATTACGGTAATTTGTCGCGCCAGGAAGACCACTCACGATGATCAGTCGCAGTAGTGCAACCCCACCATTTTCTACATGTAGAGGAGAACAGTCGGATTTACTTGTCAACCAAACACTGGACTCCTAAGGAATGGACCGTCTTAGCGGAACTTTCGGGCCATTTGGGCCAATATAATAAGGCTGGGCCGGTGCCACTCGACCACTTACGCCACTCCTAGTTCAGATGAAATCCATGACTCTGAAACGTAAAGCTTGTCCCCCCTTTCCCCAAGTAGAAACTTGTTGATACGGCTCCACCAAGAAGTCGTATCTAGTTGGAAAGGAAAACTCACCGATATTTCCCAGGCGATGCCTGTTAATGGATTATCTTATTCCAAAAATTTTACTTCCCGAGTGTTGGGTAAGTAATCAAAAACTCTTTTATCAAAACAACAACCTTGTTGCGAATATAAAAATACATCACGGAGCCGGATCCCTCTGATTTTTGAGCGAGTATTTAAATCCCCTTCGAAAGGAAGATCTTAAATTTGAAAACGAGTTTTGGGATCCGCTCTAACCTTCCAAAAATAGTTTTGATAAAGTTTGAAAATAATCTCTGGAAATATTTAAAGTAAGAATGATTTGATAGTATCAATTATTTTCCGAATACTTGGCAAATATCGAAACATTATTCTTTAATAAAATAAAGAATATTATTTAATAAAATAAGTGGAGTCATAAGTCCTCGAATGAATATTCAAAATAATATTCATTAAATAAATAAGCGGAGTCATAAGTCCTCGAATAAATATTCAAAATAATATTCATTAAATAAATAAGCAGAGTCATAAGTCCTCGAATGAATATTCAAAATAATATTCATTAAATAAAATAAGCGGAGTCATAAGTCCTCGAATGAATATTCAAAATAATATTCATTTATAATATAAAACTATCGAATAAACATTATTCGTTTAATAGTTTTGAAAACTATATTAATATATATATATATATATATATATATATATATATATTATACTCGGGAACATCGACTCCCGGTTTAGAAAATGTTCACCTTTGGGTCCCCTATACTAAGGGTATACGCAACTACTGCTTATCTCTAGCATAGGTATTATGCAACTTATAAGCATTTGAATCAACAATTAGATATCAAGATTACGAAACAGGCATTCATATAAATATCATATCACATGCTCCAATATATAGTAAGACTTTGCTAATAATAACCAGGAACTTATCACAAGATAATGCATATACATATATACATCACAACAACAGTTATACGTGTAAAAAACTTGCCAGAGCGTTCCGGGATAGACTTAAGTTTAGAGTGGGTCCGGTAACCTATGAACAACAACATAATCCGGAATTAGACCACGGTCGCTTAAGAAACTAGTGAAAACTCACTCATACCATAACGGTCGCTTACGGTCGCTTATACGCTTAACGATTTGTGTTAATCGCTCGCGTACCCTCGGCTCCACCAATTTTAATAAATTAACCATTACGAATTTTAAGGCGACTCTTTCGCGAGTACTTTACCAACTTCCTAATCCACCTTACATAATTGTTTCTTGTTTCGATTAATCATTTACGGGTCTCAATTATGGTCTCAAAGTTACTCGAGGTTTCGGGGTTCGCTCGCGAAACACCATTACTTAAAATGGTCATTTCTCCTAAACTGTAAATCAGATCTAAGCGAACAACATATCAAAATGAAGCATGAATCATAAAATTTCTAAGCATGGTAATGGTCAGTTCATGGCAGTGGGTGTTTAGGAGCAAAAGTCATGCACAAAACAGTCTAAGGAAAATTGGGCATTATGACGGCTATAACTTAGCGATTCCTAAATTTTACCAAATCAATTCAATACGAAACCACACCAATCAACACCATTCCACTATCATTCAACCAAAATACAAGATCATTCAACCACCAACATTTTATCATAACCTAATCCACCAATTTCTAGGTTAAACATTCAAGATTCATAACTTTAATCATTAAGCAATAACTTGAATAACTAATGGCAATAACCAAACATAAACTCATCCAAATCATATCACTAATCATACCAATTCTTAGCATACTCCCAAAACTATCATAACATTCTTAAAGACATATTAAACCCACTGATTTATAAGGGTTCAAGGGCTTTATACCTTCCTTGGAGAGTGTGGATTCACTTACAAGCTTCAAGGGGTGCGTATATGGCCTTAGGAAGCTTGGATCTTCAATGGAACCTAAGAAAACAAAAACACAACTGACTTGGTTACTATTCACCCTCCACTAAAATGATTTGTTTGAGATAGAAAACCTTTGATTCAAGCACTCAAACTATTTGCTCTTCTTAGTTATGAAATATAGGATCCAAAGAAACAATCCTTATAATTTTCCATGGAGTATAGCTTGAGTTTTGAATTTCCAAATCCCCATTACCATGAAAACTCGAAGTGAAGAAGATAAAATGGGTGGAGAGAGAAGCTTGTTTTATTTTATTGATCTTTGTGCATAAAAATGCTTGGTTGATATCAATCCTTGGCTAAATATCTTGCAAATTGCTTGCATCATCTTGCCTACCTCATCAACTTGCCACTTGTCCAATCCTCATGGTGTGATGACATCATCATCCCCTAACTTCTTTGATTAACCCTTAATTACTTGGCTAATGACCGCTTATCTGTTATACGGTTCGCTTAACTTTCGTTCGCGTTTATCGTTCGAGGGATCATATCCGGGATCTTATTACTTGGGTTCCCCTAAACCTCTCTCAATATTTTATATTCCTTTTTATGATCCTCTCTTAAAATCCTTAAATTTAAATCCTTTTTGTCATGTTGCCTTATACTCAATTCTATCTGTATCTGGTGGATTTTCGGCAAAAATCAAAGTGTTCGAATTTGGATTCTGACGATCTTTACATACACTTATATACCATATAGAGTACTAATAAGATCTAAGAATATCAATAAAAGAACCCCTACATAGAGTGGCATGAAAAGTTTTCTTATTCAGCATAATCAACAAAATCGATATTCATAAGGGTTACAAAAAGTCTAAATTTTTTGGAGTTATTACAATATTTGCAATATATCTTGAAGAAGGTTCATAAGTACTTGCCTTATCACAGATGATTTCCACTTTACTTGTACTTATCTAACAGTTTTACTCATCAACCACTTTCCTTCTCTTTTTATGCCTTGCTTCTATTTATCAATCACTCGCCTTCTCTTTCTACGCTTCAGTTCTATTTACTGATCACTTGCTTTCTTTTCTATGCCTCGTTTACTCTGCTAGGCATCACAAGTATCTATCAATATTCAAACTCATATTATTCTAATCGTCACAGAGATGTCAAAAGCTTTTATCTACCCTTCGTTTCACCCAAATCCGATTTACGGATTGAAAGTTATGACTAAAACAGTCAAACAATAACCACATAGGCATATAACACATCAATCAGATAGAACGTAGCACATAACATGCAAGATATTCGATCAAAATAATTTTTCGAAGAAGATTCGGGGTCAAAATGATTTTTCAGGTATTTAATACAAATTTTTAATTATTTTTCGGAATTAAAACGGGTCTCCGAATAATTTTATAATTAAATAACAGGGTTCGAACACCCGAATCGGACTTTAAAATGATTTAATACTAATTATCGAGCTTTGAAAATAATTTTAAATAATATTTTAAACCTCGAAACTATTTTTCGGAATTTTTAAATCAAAATAAATAATTAAATCCAATTAAATAATCAATTAAAATTAATTAATAACTAGTCAAATTAATTAATCAATTAATATTTAAATTAATTGACTAATTAAATAATTAATTATCAACTAAAATTAATTAACTAATTAATTAAGATTAATTTCAGAATTAAAATAATTTTCAGAATAATTAAATAATAAATTTTAGAATTTAAAGTAATTGAAAACAATTCTTGAAAATATTTATAAACAGGAACATAATAAAGAAAATAATTTCCCGAAATTAAAATAATTTAGTTAATTATTTAAAATAATTAACTGAATTAATTTTGGATTTTTAAAACAATTTTTAGAATTTAAATAAGATTTTTGAATTATTTTTAAATAGAAATTAACAGAAACAGATTTTTAAGATTTTAATAGAGGAAAACGGATCAAAGGCGGGTTGTAAAATAACCCAACGGGTCAGAAGTCGGGTTGCGAAGAACAACCACCGGGTTGTCGCCGGAATCTGGGAAACCCAGATTCCGTCGTCTTCCCCGGCGGTTTCCCGGCGGTTCCCGACAATGGTGCAAACGCCACTATTTCTTCTGGTTTAAAATCACAAATCGATCCTCAACACACCAGGAACTCAGATAAACACCTTACATCGTCTACCGATTCCCAGATCACGTATTCCAACCACGACTTGAAGTTAACCGGCGAGTTCAAGAAAAATCCGGCGAAAATGAATTATATACGAAACTGAAGCCCGTGATTCTTACAATAAAACCCCACAATCAAAACAAACAGAAAATCATTATATAAGAAACCCCTAATTCGAATTGAAACATTCAAAGTATACATAAACCCTACTTTTACTATTCGAAGATCAAACATCATTTTCTCTGTGATATGGAGCTCAAAATTTAACATATAATATATCAAATTGACCAGAATTCAATTCTCTACAACATGAAATTATCAAATCACATCAACAACTTCGAAATCAAAAAGTCCCAATTTATTCTTTACTTAATTCGAATTTTAATAAATAAATAAGAAATTTACCTTGATTTCTACACTAAAATGGTTGATTGATTCAGAAAAGATTTTCGAGAGCTTCGATTTGATATATGGCATGCCCGAATCGGAGTTCGATAACGCCTTCGTTTGTGCGTTTAATTCTCAAGAACGTAACGAATAATTAGGGTTTTTCTCTGTATTTTCTATATTTTTACTGATCGATTATGATTATATGAATAAAATGAAATAATAAAAGGGATATATATATATTTATGGAATATTGGTTCATGTTGGGTCATTTTAGATCGATAAATTAGTTACTTAGCCGCTAAGTAACTGCAACAATGATCCGATTTGATACCCGTATTGGATAATTATCCAAACCAGGCTTCTTATAAAACACTTTATATGAAAATAATATAATAATATCCCGTCTTTCGAGAATATGGGTTTTGTTGATTCACCGAAATGATTATCGTATCGAAAATCTTGCGCCGGGCCGTGCACGGGTCAAACCGTTATCCGGATTGAAAAAGTCGAAACACGGAAAATGTCCGGAATTACCAGATTAGGTTAGGAAGGAGTTTTTGGAAGAGTTTCGGGTTGTAAAAATGTAAAAACGGTTGAAGTTGGACGATTCTCAGATTTATAAAATAATTTTTGTAATTATTCAGTAAATAATTAATAAATTCATAAATCAACATAAAATTATATAATACTCCAAAAATTATCATAAAATTACCTTAATTATCTATATTTTATTCTGCACATAATAAAATTAACATACTTACACTTTACCACATATCAACATCCACATAACAACACCAATCGTCAAATAATTCACTAAAAATCACATAATAATCACATAATAATCATTTATCGATAAAAATAATTACACGCTATGTCCCGGATATTACATCCTTCCCCCCTTAAAAGGATTCTGTCACCAGAATCATACTAAGGATCAGATAATGATACATTCAAGTATCTCACTTTCAATTTCTTGGGTTGATCCCTCACCCTTACAACTTTTCATAAACTCTTACTCACCGCATCACTCATTACTTAACAGCCTCTTGCTGACATCATATTCTATCTGTTGCTCATATAACTCAACTCAAGTCTCCATTTTATATATAATGGAGCTAAATTACTCTTTCTGAATATACACATATAAATACCCTATGAGTCTGCTAAATATGTGGCGGTGAAGCCAACTTACTTACACTTATCTTGACTATTTTACTGTCTCAAAAGGACCAGCATAATGCATACTAATTATTATTTCTTACTAGTTCTAATAATTCGTGCTCATGATCGTTTGCGATAGGTACTGGTTGTTGAACCTCATTCCCACATGTTTCTTTGTTTAATTAACTTAGTTGTATTCATTTCCAATCGCATTCGAGGCTCTTTAATCGTTCCCTTAATCTTCCTGTCCATTTGCGAATGATATACCGAAACCATGGCGTATTCGATTTTTAACGTTCTCGAAATTACTTCAAAATTAAAAAAATTAACGAGAAAATCTCGACTAAATATGATTGATGCACAAATTTATCACCATATCTTATTTTCCTTGAATCACAATCGCGTATGTTTTCTGAGCGAAAATCTCTTATTACTTTGAGGAAAATACACTAACCTGGAGGCATTACCGACATATTTTTAACCCATATTATCATTTATTTTGGTTATAAGAAGTTTTCATATGAAACTGACTGCAATGCTTTCTTTGACGTCTAGTCACATATAACGTTTATTCTTTCTTCATGCCATACTATCAGAAAGTCTTCTTTGACATCTATGTCTCGTATCATACCTTCAGAGTAGCTTGAATCTCTTGAGTTATTGATGTTTAACCAAATTCCTACCTTTTAGTTCCACCTTACTTAATGCCCGTTCATCTAGGAGTGGTATGTACTATTCTATTTTGACAAAATTCATCATATTCTGAATACTCCTGTCAAATCTCAAATCACACAATACTGATCATCTACAATTAGTTTCTGGATCTGATGACGTACCACCATTTCTTCAAGCAGCAACTAACCCACTTATTGGACAAACTTTTTATTAATACACGAGAATGATTAGGTTTGAATAACCTATCAATAATAATGCAATTAACGCTTTCCTCACCTTCAGTTCTCAGGTGACTTCACTACGACGTCTCCTGGCGAAATGTATCCATCTAGGCTTTTGATGTCCCGCCTAAATTCTTGGGTAGGTGTAACATTTATTTACATGTATTTCCCCCCATTTTCTCTTCACGTCTAGTCACTGGAAATTTTCTTTCAGCCCTCGGTATTTAATCGTACTTCTGAGATGCATTCCATATCTCTATTTACAAATTTTTCCTCAACCTCTTCACTTTACTCCTGTTCCACATAATACCCATAGCTTACCTATATCCTGGCATCTTATAAAGTTTCCTTATCATCCTTTTGATTCCACTTTATTTCCTATTTCCGTTCTTTATTCTCATAGCTTATTCAAAACTGAACTCTTGACATTAATACTCATTTTGATGTCATATCAAATTAGATATCAATACGAACTTTGATGCTCACAACATCCCATTCTGAAGTAAACATCAATCATCTATATTAATACCACCATCGATATTTAATAACAACTTAAGTATCAACATCAATCATAACTGAATTAAAACTGTATCTCACATTTTATCCAAACCAGAATTACTTGATAAATCATTTATTCTATGATTATCAAAACAGTTTGGAAATAAGACGTCCTTTAATAAAACTTTATTGCAGATGATAAAATTTCTTTGATTGACTAATAAAATCCATATTAGTGTAGGTACTAATCTCTTCTTCATTCCACCTCCCTTTTTCCTTTCCTTTCTTTCTTCTCTATGCTCTATCTTAATTTTTTTTAGTTCTTAAAGCGTTCTCCTTACTTGTCCATACAAATAACTTTTTTATTTCTCTTGTCCATTATAAAAGGCATATTCATCCAAGTAAATCCTCACACACTTGTAGCAATTCCTGAATTTTACTAGTGTCCTTACTTCTTCCAAATTTCTCATTGCTTTGATTTCGTATTTGAAAGTCATATCAAATATTGACTTAATCTAATTGGAATCGATTTCCATCTATCTGACCATTAATTGGTAAAATTAACCAATTAACTCACTTAATTGATCAATTACACCAAGTGATGACTAGTTAAATGAAATCAAAGACCAATTATATATAGTCGGATTGGCTGTAACTACCTTTTTCAAGAGCCGAGATCATAATTGTTTGGAGTATCAACATGAATATCAATAACACATGGAAGTATACTTTCTATCTTCAGAAGTAGGGTAGTTTCTGAAAATTTGGGCAACATCTCCTTTATATTATTGACTACCAGTCAGGCTCCAGCCGACACCAACAATCAATCAAACAACCAACAATCACTCAAACAACCAACAATCAACCTTCAAATATACCAATCCACTGCCACCTTATAAACTCATTATATCACCACCGCATATAATACTAACCAGTACAACCCATATTTTAGTTCAACTTAGGATTATAGGAAACAATTCTGATTATACCATGTCCTTTCTCATATCTTATGATTATAACATAATATCATTAATGAGTACAATTATATATTATTTTATAATTCTTCTAGTTTGTGTTTCAATTCAAGCTCTCTAATTAACAATTTATCCATCCTTGAAAACCTACACTTATTCTTATTAGTCAGCTTGTTCAACTTCTGATAACCAGCACCTGGTCTCAACCAACACTCTTATAATCTTGTGAAAGAACTCTTTTGGTATTAAAACATCACTTCATAAAAAATGTTGTAGTCAAACCACCATACCTTTATTTCCCCTTATGTCATTTTATATTGAACCTTCTTTGCTGACCCAGTTATAAGAATCAAATTTGCCGTAACTTACTTACTTGAGTGGAAAAGCCCAACCATCCTTTGATGAACAAACTCAAAGTTTATTCGTAACTAGCATTTCTTTGATCTTGAATCTTCATGACAAATATCTCCCACATGATTGAAGTATGCTTCATCTTCACAGCATATTAATCGATTATCTAGTTATTATTATAAATTTCTTCATTCGCTTCTGTTGTCCAATCAATCATTTGCCTTACCCGATACATGCAGCTTTACTTTCTTGTTTCTCTAGTTAATTTACCTCATACGGTTTGCTAATTACTCCAATTCACGCCAAAATTTCATACTTGTAACGTATCATGTATACAAATTTCCGCCTTTGATTTAATGTCCTCGCAACAATCCCGTTATCGGCATAATGATTCTTCTCTAAAAGTAAATGTCCACCATTCTTCGACTTGTAATTGTCCACACTTATTACGTAACTCCATCTGCTACACGGGTTCATTTTACTTGCTTTTTAAAACATTCAAAGGATAGACCTTACACAAGAAGGAATTTGTGTATATGATTCTGATTGGAAACTCTTTGTAAGGAATAAGAGTACAAGGAAACAATCGGAAAGTTCCATGAATCAGCAAATCATAGTTGAAGAGGAAAGAATGAATGATGATTTGGATATGAGTGAGACAACCATATTTATACTCAAGATGGCCAGTCTTTCATACTATATATCATACAACACATGATTAGGTGGCGTCCCACCAGACTCTTTGTCATTTCGACAAAGCGTCACACCATAACACTGTTTGTCTCAATCAGAAGATAAGACTTAAGAGAAAAATGACTTTGAAAGGAATACAACCATTTTCTTATCACCTCATAGAGCTGATTATGAACGAGGTTCATACTTTATTCAAGATTTATAAGAATAAATGGTATTATAGGAAAGAATGATAGCATTGGTCTCCATCCACATTTCATCTATTTACAGCTTCAATGCTGATTCGATCAATATATTCCAATCTGAGTCATATATTAATTTTAGAAAGTTCCCTGACATGCCTTTTTAATCGATCATTAGAATAAACTCCCCTACATTGGGTCTTTTATCTCTAGCTCGCGCTTCCATATTTATAATTCAACTCTATTTGTAGTCTTACGAGATTTACAATCATAACTTCAAATTTCGCTTATGCTGCCGATCGTTCAACATATCGCCTCTTTTTCTAATAACGTTTTTCCTTCAGGAAATTCTGGAAATTTCTCAATCTTCTTTGATCCTAGTCAGCTTCTTTTAGATTGACATACCCTTTGAACTCTAATAGTCTCAAAAAATTTGGATGAATAGTTTCTCCGTACAGTGGTTCTGTCGTTAAACTTATCAAACAAGATTTGCAATCTTTAGTCAAGAACAATCAAATCTTCTCCCTAATAGGGGTCCACTTAGCCTTCTAAATTAACCATACTACTTCTAAAACAAGTATTCTTCTGAATAATCCAAATCTTATACCAATTGAGAAACTCAAGTAGTAATTGGACAACAAAGTTTTTAAAACTTGTTTTGTTTAAAGGGCTTTTAGAAAAAAAATTTGTTAAGAAAATCTCTTTCGAAAACTGGTTTAAAATTTTGAAAATCATACACCTGGTCGTCATTACTATATGAGTTGGTTATCGTCCTTCTCAACTATCATAAGGAATCCAATTAGGAAAATAATCAGATAAGAGCCCATTCATTTCCATATATCTTCTACCCCTTATTGGGTCCATTTTACCTTCATTGGTTGACAAAAAATTCCAATTACCGTTACGTATTATTTTATTCGTAACCTCACTTCTAGTCTTTCATACCAGTAACGCTCCCATCATTATCTCTTACGATTACTAGGTATAACAAGTCTATCCAGAAATCATTAAATCCATTTTATAAAATCAGGCCGACTTATATCACATCACATTACTACTATATGTATCATGATTGATCATAACATCATCATTAATTTCAAGAAGACTCTCGATATCCAACATTCTCAAACTTTTTTTAAAATCCATCTAGCTCACTTCACAAGATAATCATGGGTGGCAAACTTACTAGTAGTTCCATATAACCTGGTAGCAGCCATCTTTCGGAACACACGTATTCTCACTCTAGGTCCTTTCTCACATTTCTTAATACATTGTGTACTCACCATATGTTGTAGCTCTCGAATCCATCTTCATCGGGGCTGTTACTTCATAAGACGGGTTTTAAACTGATAGTATAGAACAAGGCGTAGAGTAGACAGAAAAGATGCGCGCATAACTGAATATCCAGTAGAACCAGAATCAGCGTATGGGGGATTCCCGAATAGGTAGCCTCGCATCAAGGGATGAGATAATAGTTTGAAAATGTGTAATCATCGTAGCTGAACGTGATATGGCTAATACCGATAGAAGAGCAGAATGCAAATCAGATGAGGGTCGTCCGCCTGAGTGCTCCGAATGATCAGACGATCCCGGGATAAAAGAATCTGCCATATCCGCTATTTGGAAATCGCGTTGCTAGATAAGAATCTCGAATCTCATCACAAATCATACCGAAACCTATTGTATAATCTCACTCAACCTCTCGACATTCTATCTTTCAATTTTCTAATCCTAATTCTAACCCTCTATCCATTCACGACATTCTAAGCTTGTTTTAGTGACTTATAACCTGTGGCTCTGATACCAAACTATAACGCCCACCAAACCCGGGTCAGAAGTTTGAGGCTCACAACACACACACAGAGTATATAAACCTGTATATAAAATATTATGTGCATTGACCCTTCTTTTCACAATCATGGATCGCAACAGGTTCAAGTATGAAAACAAGCCACAACCTTATCTTTTATTACATCGTACCAAATCCCAACTAGTTCAACTTACAATTGCTAATGATATCGTTCTTACAATCTTGCATAACTCATCTACTATATAAAGCTCTTGCTAGCTCGATCCAATTTAACCTAGAATCCTAGCTCGCACACTGGACTGTGAATCCTCATTACCAACAATTTCCTTTCCAACTATTAAAAACATAAAAAGTTTGCAAGAGTGAGCTAACTAGCTCAGCAAGTCATAATAGCAATAACTGAGGTTAAACAATAACCAATTGAAATGATTCAGAAGAATCAAGTTTCTGAATAAGCAATGATTAGAATTGGATATTCACTTTCATTTTTTTAAAAAAAGCAAGGTTAGGCTGCTGATCAGTCACGCACTAACCCCGAGCAAGGCTCCCATCTTTGCTCTATATACTGGATCCAAGGCACGCATTGGCCTAATATGACCACGAATCTAGTCCGACCACGAATCTGGTCCATATTTATAAAACCATCCAATTCTAAAACAATTCAGTATGATAACCAATGTAATTCAATAAGCTGAATCATAAACAACATTTATCTTGAAGCATAGGGTGATTCACAATACCATGAAGGTATAACAAGGAATTCAAAAAGATTGGCTCTCAATCAAGGAAAGAATCAGAAAGTAGAAGACCAAGGGTTCAAGGGTTACAAAAATTGGTCTTCTGTTAAACAAAGAATAAGGGTTGGTATGTCAAGCAATTCAATATCAGAAATCAGTATGTGGTAGATATGTATTTATGGAGTAGTATCGTATGTGTTTGGTTCGTATCCGAGAATTCAACAATCAATGGTTTATGAAGAATAAGGCATATGGGTCAAGATCAATAAGAATCAGGGTTCAAGGTTGAATAGTTTAAAGCGCTTGCAATATCAAACAAGAGTTATTTTCAATAATAGCGACATGTTATTAGATAGTTCAAAAATAATTGCAATATATCTTGAAGAATGTTCAGAAGTACTTGCCTTATCACAGATGATTTCCACTTTACTTGTACTTATCTAACAGTTTTACTCATCAACCACTTTTCTTCTCTTTTTATGCCTTGCTTCTATTTATCAATCACCCGCCTTCTCTTTCTACACTTCAGTTCTATTTACCCCATAGGCATCACAAGTATCTATCAATATTCAAACTCATATTATTCTAATCGTCACATAGACGTCATAAGCTTTTATCTACCCTTCGTTTCACCCGAATCTGATTTACGGATTGAAAGTTATGACTAAAACAGTCAAACAATAACCACATAGGCATATAACACATCAATCAGATAGAATGTGGCACATAGCACACAAGATATTCGATCAAAATAATTTTTCAAAGAAGATTCGGGGTCAAAATGATTTTTCAGGTATTTAATACGAATTTTTGAACATTTTTCGGAATTAAAACGGGTCTCCGAATAATTTTATAATTAAATAACAGGGTTCGAACACCCGAATCGGACTTTAAAATGATTTAATACTAATTATCGAGCTTTGAAAATAATTTTCAATAATATTTTAAAACTCGAAACTATTTTTCAGAATTTTTAAATCAAAATAAATAATTAAATCCAATTAAATAATCAATTAAAATTAATTAATAACTAATCAAATTAATTAATCAATTATTATTTAAATAAATTGACTAATTAAATAATTAATTATCAACTAAAATTAATTCACTAATTAATTAAGATTAATTTCAGAATTAAAATAATTTTGAGAATAATTAAATAATAAATTTGAGAATTTAAAGTAATTGAAATCAATTTCTGAAAATATTTATAAACAGGAACATAATAAAGAAAATAATTTCCAGAAATTAAAATAATTTAGTTATATATTTAAAATAATTAACCAAATTAATTTTGGATTTTTAAAACAATTTTTAGTTATTAATTAAGATTTTTGAATTATTTTTAAATAGAAATTAACAGAAACAGATTTTTAAGATTTTAATAGAGGAAAACGGATCAAAGGTGTAATATCCGAGATATATCGTGTAATTATTTTGCTATTAAATAATTATTATATGTGTCTAGTATCTATTCTGTGAATTAATTGTTAAGTGTTATCTGTATTTGGATATTCAAAAATAATATTAATTGAGTATTTTAATTTTTATATGTCCAAAATAAAATATAGATAATTATCATATCTTCCTAATTATTTTTATGTTGATTTATGAATTTATAAGAATCATATGAAATTTATAAAATCTTTTTCCAGGTATTTAAAATCTATTTTATAAAAACGGGAACCAACCGACGTCACCCGTTGTTACGGTTTTGGAACCCGAAACTCTTCCGAGAACTCCTTCCTAACCCAATTGTAATATTCCGAGCATTTTCCATGTTTCGACTTTTTCGATCCGGCGTACGGTTTGTCCTGCGCGGGTCCCGGCGCAACATTTTCGATACAATATTCGTTTCGGTAAATCAATAAAACTCGTATTTTCGATAAACGGGAGCTTTTTATTAAACTATCACAATTATCACTTCGTAGTACGTGTAACCAGGCGCTGAGACCAAGACCGCAGTACAAATTGTACTGATTTGGATAATTATCCCGAAAATCGATACCGTTTGGATCAGTTTTTATAAATAAACGTACCGTTTTATATCCGGAATGATCCAACGGGATACTAAATTTCCGTAAATATAAATAGCCTTTACCCGTATTTTATTTCGTATCAAAATCATTTGCAGACATATAATTATATAATTTTCAGAGAAAAACCCTAATTTCATAAACTGTTCTAAGAATCAAACAAGTTTTTGTAGGTGTTATTGAATTCGGTTTGGAAAGCTCGAGTAACCAATTTGAAGGTCTTGAAGAGCTCTACCAGATTCTGTAATCCATACACCTGCAGAAATCAAGGTTATTTTTCTATAATTTTATTTATTTTCGAATTATTTTGATTAAAATTATGAATTTTTGTTCGGATGATTGTTTGTATGATTTAATGATTGCATGTTATAGAGCTTGTTTTCCTGATGATTTTGATATATTATACGTCTGATTTGGAGTCCAATAACATGTTCAAATTTGAGTTTGATTTTCGAATTTTAAAATTAGAGTTTATAACCCGTATGAATGTTCTTAATTAAAATTTTGGGGTTTCTTATTCTGGAATAGATTGATGTTGTGATATAGTGGGTTGTGTTCTCTGTGAAATTTGCAATCCAGTCGTATAAGTTTCATGAATCAACGAGGTCTGTAGAGAAGGGAGTTGTGTTTTGAATATTTCTGAAGTTCGCCGGAAACTGGCAAACTTCACGGCCAAATTCCGGCCAACTCAGGGATGATTAGAACGATTTGTTGGCATGGTTGTGTTCCTGGTAAAGTATAGATGTGATCTGGAGGTGGTGGTGGGGTGAGGACGCCGGGAACGTGTTCTCCGGCCACCCCTGCATTTTCCGGCGACGGGGGTGTAAAAATTGCAGTTTGGTCCCTGGACTTTTGGGGACGATACAGTTAGGTCCCTGAAGTTTCCAGACTTTACAAATTTAGGATTCCTGTTTTAAAAATGTTTAAAAATCATATTTCCTATTTATTTTTATTAGAAAAATTCATTTTTAATTTTTGAAAATTCTAAAAACTATTATTTTAATTCCGAAAATTATTTTTAATTCAAAAATAAATCTGATTTATTTAGTTAATTAATTTCAGTTAATTTTTAATTGATTAATTGGTCAATTAATTCAAAAATTAATTGATTAATTGATTTAACTAATTATTAATTGATTTTAATTAATTATTTAATTAGATTTAATTATTTAAAAATGATTTAATAATTTCAAAAAATAGTTTCGAGCTTTAAAATATTATTCTAAATTATTTTCAAGGCTCGATAATTATTATAAAATTGTTTTGGAGCCAGAATTGGCTAACCGAACCCTGTTTATTAACCCGAAATTGATCCAACGACCCGTTTTAATTCCGAAAAATGTTTTAAAAATCATTTTAAATACCCGAAAGCCTATTTATGACCCGAAACTTCTTTATAAATGATATGTCATTGATTATGTAACGTATTATGTGTTATATGTGATTTGTTGGTTGACTGTCGGTCTCTATATTCGATGTGTACTTGTTTATTGCATAACTTTCAATCCGTTAATCGGATTTGGATGAAACGAAGGGTAGATAAAAGTATGTGTTGAATAGAATCGTATGAGTTGATTATTGATAGATGCTTATGATATGTGAGCAGAAGAGGCAAAATGTAGGAAAGGGAAACAGGTAGTTGAGGAGTAAGGCGGTTGAGATTGGAAGCGAGTACAGTGTAGTAAGCTAACACCAGGCAAGTGTTCTGAACTTTCTCGAGATATTGTAGTGATTGATTGTCCAGTTCTAAATTGCAAGTGCTTTGAAGCACTAAAACCCAAACCCTGATTCCAGTTTTGATCTTGAGCCGTAAACCTTATTCTTTCTAAGCCATTGATTATTGCATACCCGAATACGAACCTCAAGCACACGATACTACTCTACAAATACATACAAACTAAATACCGAATACTGAATCGAATTACCTACACACTCAAACCATTGTATCCTATGCTTTGAAAGGCAAAATCCTTGAAACCTTGAAACACTGATTCCTTTGTTATCTAATTCTTTCATTACCCAACAACTAAGCTTTGAAAATGCCATAGTGATCCTCATGAACACTGAAACCATTTCATTATGAAACATCCAATGTTGTTAATGATCCTGTTTCTTGTTTATTATTGCTTATTCTGTTATTATGTTAGAATTGGATTGTTTTTTATAAAATTGTGGACCAGATTCGTGGTCAGACCATATAATGGTCAAGTTAGGCCAATGTGTGCCTTGGATCCAGTAGTTAGAGCAATGCTGTGTGCTTTGCTCGGGGTTAGTGCGTGACTGATCAGCAACCTAACCTTGGTTTTTAAAATGAAAGTATAATGTCCAATTCTAAATCATAATTCATTGTTCACTTGATATCGTAACCATTTTCACCTGATGATCATTATTCTCAGTTTTATCATTGTGACTTGCTGAGCTAGTTAGCTCATTTGTGCGATGTTGTTTATGTTCTTTTCCAGTTAAGAAGGAACATGTTGGTAACGAGGATCCCCAGTCCAGCGTGAGAGCTAGGGGTTCAGGTTGATCGAGCTGAGCTAGTAGGCTTCTTTTGGGATAATATAAGTTTGTAAAAGTTTGTAATAATGTTTAATACTCAGTTCTGAGTTTGGATAGTTGGGGTTTGAACGGTTTGTAATATAAGTGTGTGTTCGGCTTGTGTGCATACTTTAACCTGTTGCGGTCTGTGGTAGTTGGTAAGTAGGGTCACTGCATATTATTATTATCTTTATTATTGTTATAAGCAGATTATAAATAAGGTGTGTGTGTGGACCCCAAACTTCTGACCCGAGTTTGGAGGGCGCCACAAAAGGCGGGTTGTAAAATAACCCAACGGGTTAGATGTCGGGTTGCGAAGAACAACCACCGGGTTGTCGCCGGAATCTGGGAAACGCGGATTCCGTCGTCTTCCCCGGCGGTTCCCGACGATGGTGCAAACACCACTATTTCTTCTGGTTTAAAATCACAAATCGATCCTCAACACACCAGGAACTCAGATAAACACCTTACATCGTCTACCGATTCCCAGATCACGTATTCCGACCACGACTTGAAGTTAACCGGCGAGTTCAAGAAAAGTCCGGCGAAAAGTCGATTTGCCTAAATCTTTAACAAAACTTGATCAATTATATACGAAACTGAAGCCCGTGATTCTTACAATAAAACCCCACAATCAAAACAAACAGAAAATCATTATATAAGAAACCCCTAATTCGAATTGAAACATTCAAAGTATACATAAACCCTACTTTTACTATTCGAAGATCAAACATCATTTTCTCTATGATATGGAGCTCAAAATTTAACATATAATATATCAAATTGACCAGAATTCAATTCTCTACAACATGAAATTATCAAATCACATCAACAACTTCGAAATCAAAAAGTCCCAATTTATTCTTTACTTAATTCAAATTTAAATAAATAAATAAGAAATTCACCTTGATTTCTGCACTAACACAACTTGCTTATGCAGCCCTTTTCATCTTCCTCCAGCTCCAACACAACTTGCTTATGCAGCCCTTTTTTCTTTTGTTCCATAGCTTGATCATCTTGCTCATCTTCACTTTCTTCTCTCTCATTCACAATCGAAGCACTTGAACCATCAACAACATGACCATGGTGTGCTTTCAATGACTTTTTTTGCAGGATTTCAAGTTCATAAGTTTTTAAGATTCTATAAAGAACATCCAAAGTCATTCTTCTTAAATCTCTTTCTTCTCTAATAGCTGATATTTTCCGTTCAAGATGGTCAGGAGGAGCTAGCAAGAACTTTAGGTTAACCTCCTCAGCTTTATAGTATTTATCATGTAGCTACAAGTCATTTATCAATTTATTGAACCTCTCAAAAACTTTAGTGAATTCTTCTTTTGGTTTAGCCATAAACCCCTCATACTGAGAAACTAGAATCCTCCTTTGGTTTGACCTAACCTCCTCTGTTCCTTCACATAAGATCTTTATTTTCTCCTAAATCTGTTTAGCTGTGTCACAGTTGATAATGTTATTGTACATTACATTTTCGAGTGACTCTATCAAGATCAGCTGCAAGCCAATATCCAAAGAGACTTTTTCTTTTTCAGGTTCAGTATATTCTGAAGGATCTTTAAGAGTATAATGTGCTGGAATGACCATGTCTTCATCTGTATATTCCTTAACTCTTAACACGGGAGTGAAAGGCCCATTCTTGAGGATCTAAATGTATAATGGATTGGCCATCCTGATGAACAGCATCATTTTCTTTTTCCATAGTGTGTAGTTAGATTTGTCAAAGGCAGGGATTTTGATACTGCTAAGCTTCTGTGTATTCATTCTTTCAAGATCTTTAATCTGTTTGCAATCAAATATTGCTCTGATACCACTTGTTAGGTAATGAATACAACGCAGAGGGGGAAGTGAATGTGTTTTGGATAATTTAATAGCTTTTTGATTATCTTAAATTAGGTGAACAAAACAGATAAGAAATGTAACAATATTATGTTAACTGAACTAAAGACAATGCACACAATATTTCAACACTTAATTTTATATAAAAATCAAGCTAGTATTTTGCTACAAATTTCTGGGTTCTTGGTATGTTAAGAACTCAGCTTCTCTCTTGAGAGTTACAAGATTTTTAGATCTATTTGTTTTCAACTAAAAATAAAGCATCCAGTGTTTACTTTATAGAATAGTAAACACTGGTTTTACACAGCATGCGATAGCATTTACTCAACCCTATTTTAAGTTAACTAAAACTTTCTATTTTTGGCTTAGTGTATTCTTCGAAAATCGTGCATGTCTGTGCCTTTACTTTGTCAGTTAATCTTGGCCTTTGATCTTGTACTCTTCAAGCTGCTTTTTGTAAACATTTCAAATCAGTGTTTGATTTGTTTGTTGATTGATAATCTTGGATATTTAACTGATCTGCATTCTGTACTTGAGTTTTACATCGAGATCTCCAGTTTTTATATAGAGAACTCGACATCTCGATAAGTGTAATGGCTTATCGAGATCTCTTATTACTCTATAGTTGTTTTGACTTATCGAAGTCTCTGAGTTCTTTTTAAGAGAATTTGGCTTGTCGAGGTCTCTAATCTTCATGTCTTCATTTTGGCTTATCGATATCTCTGAGTTCTCTAGTGAAGAAATGACTTTTCGATATCTCAGAGATCTCTAGTGATAATTTGACTTATCGATATCTCAGAGATCTCTAGTGATATTTTGACTTATCGATATATCCAATATTTATGTCTTCATTTTGTCTTGTTGATATCTCCGAAACTCCTCTAAAAGCTTTTCTTGACTTCTCGATAAGTCATTCTGGAGTTCTCGAATGACTTCTCTATAAGACTTAATCTGTGACTTGTAGATTTCTTGACTTAGAATGTTTTTGCCAAAAAAGATTTATTCAACTCCAAGCTTCTTCATATTATCTCTGAGGCATGATCTTCATGATCTGCTTCCAAAGTTTATTATTAGCCTTGAGACTGCTTAGAGAAAAATACTCCAATCTTATATGTTTACACTTTTACAGACTTAAGTGATAATACAAAATGCAAACTTAGGTTATCATATAACTTACTTTGGGTTGTCAGTTTTGATTTAGTCTTGTTAAAGTACAATTAACTAGGCTTTCGTCGTATTAATTAAACTTTCGACTAGTTAGTACAATTAACTAGTCATTCATGAGAACATATGCAATTAGGCATATTTCAGTTTGTTCAAAAATCTCAACATCGTAACCACTTGAAGAAATTTGTGGCTACCCGGATGACGATTTTGAAATAAAGAGTTTTCAAATTTGGGTCGAGAAGGACAATTATAACTCTGAATCGAGTGGTCTTGGCATCGGAACAATCGATAGCCTCTTATCAAATATTTCTTGCCACATAAAAGGGTACCCTCAGAGATGTCCTCGTTCACATACTTTATCAGATTCTCAAATAGAATTGAATTCGGAATACCAATATCAAATTGATACCCTTACTATGATTTCAAAGTTCAATATACAATTTCATCCCGATTAGAAGAAAAGGATTCCCGAGGAATATATGGATATTAGATCATCCATGTTTTTAACAATTTGTTAGATATTTACAATCTCGACTGAGAAGAGTAAGTAAGAAAGAAGAATCAATTGAAGATACTCATTATGAATATCCATCGATGAATTGAGGGAAAATTTATATATATTATAAGGCATATGTCATAGCCTATTTGTATATTCGAGGATTTAACTCAACTCAAATAAGAATGTAATAAGTAAATAGTGGATCTACCGTCAAAGAGATCTCGCAAAGTAATATCTGTCAAAGGATTCAGAAACAAGGTTCATGTACAGACTTGAGGAATTAATTCACTGGAAGAAGTTCAAGAAATTGATCATGCCTCAGTGATATAAATCAAGATTGTGGATTTAACAAGTGACAGAGATCTTGTAACACCCCCAGATCCGGGGTCGGGGATCCGGGTCGTCACGGTCTTTCTTTCCACAATATCACTTCACTTAATTAATAATAAATAACCTTATGCTGTGACCCCACACTAACACACACCACAACCGTTATAGTCTCAGAGATGAAATTGAAATAAGTACAAGTCTTTGAATCCATAATTTAAAAGTTATTACAACCCAAAATGATTACTTGATAAATTTACAGTTAAATGCCATTATCTGTCACAAGTTATAATTATACATAATTTGATTCTCAAAAATAGAATGCCTGATCTACCAATAGATCTACCTCTGCAGCTATAGCAGCCACAACATCATCGGGAAGACGCGGGACGCTTCCCACGCACTTGTGCTGGGTCTGCTGGAGTCTGGCCATCTTTCCTAACTGTTGTTGTGTGATGAAGAAATAAAGCAAGAGTGAGCCTTACAGCTCGCAAGATAATATATAGCGATAACAATAATATAAGTATCTAAATGGATACTTACTAGAATCTTTTATCATGTGTAAGATAATTACTTACTAGATATAAGTAAAAACAAGGGATGAAGTTACCAAATACTTCACTACACTTATATCATTTATAAAGCTACTTGAACTACCACTGTTCAAAGTATAATGAGCTTTCAACAGTTCATCACATAGATGAGACTACAAGACAAGATTTGAATAGATTAAATCTTTGAAATATTATTAAAGGAAATGAAGTTATGATATACTTCATTAAGTTCTGATATATGTATATATATATCCACATATACATCTTCTTTATACATTTCCTGAAAACCTCTGTCATGTAAAGTATGAACAGAGTTTGGAACATCCAATGAATTTTGGAAAGGAAAAGAATTTTGGCATAAACCAGATATCTCGCTGATCAGGCAAAGATACCAATAAGTAACCTTTTCTACTAGTAGATGGACGAATTCCCCACTGGTCATCACCCTGGCCACAATAGGACCTTATGCTGGACTGCCACTCAGCCACTTATGCATTTGATAGGACTCCCACTGAGCCACTTACACTATCATGGACGCCCACTGAGCCCATGTTGCTTATGCCGACTCAATAGATGGACTTACTTCCCGAACGTTGGGTAAGTAATCAATTCATTTACCAAAACTGCAACCTTGTTGCGTAATATAAAATACACCATAGAGCCGGATCCCCTAGATTTTTGAGCGAGTATTCAAGTCCCCTTAAAATGGAAGATCTTGAATTTGAAAACAAGTTTTGGGATCCGCTCTACCCTTTTTAAATTCATTTTGATGACTCGAAAACATTTTTAAGAATGTTTGGAGTAATACTGATTTATTAAAATAAATTAGTCCCGATATGAAAGAAATATCTGAATATTATTATTTAAATAATATTCTCATAAAGAATAATTGAGGTAGAAGTTGGAAAACTTATACTTGAAATGAATAGCAAATAATCAAAGATATACTTATACGAAAGTAATATCATTATTTGAATAATCAAAAATAAGTTTGATTATCGACACCTTATTCTTTAATACAATAAAGAATATTATTAAGTAATAAGCGGAGTCATAATACCTCGAATGAATACTATAAATAATATTCATAAAATAAAGGAGTCATACATCCTCGAATGAATATCCAAGTAATATTCAATAATACTCTAAATGAGTCATAAGCCTTCGAATAATATTCGAAATAATATTCAATAAATAATATAAAGTTATCGAATAACCCTTATTCGATTAATAATTTTGAAAACTATAACCATATATATATAATTATATATATATATATATATATATACAAAATCTACTCGGGATCCTCGACTCCCGATTTTAGAAAATGTTTTCACCTTTTGGGTCCTTATAATAAGGGTATATGCAAAATACTGCTATCCTCTAGCATAGGTATTATCAACTGAACCAACAGATATATATGGCAAGAATACGAAACAGGCATGCATATGTACCTTATAACATGCTACAATATATCGCAACATTTGCTAATTAACCAACATGCATCTACCGCAAGATAATGCATATACATATATACATCACAACAACAGTATAACGAGTAGAAAACTTGCCTGAGCGACTTGGCATGATAAAAGGCTCGGGACGAGTCTGGTAACCTATAAACAACAAGTAAGTTGGAATTAAACCAAAGTCACTTGTAAATCTATACTTTAACTAACTTAGACTCTAACGTTTGTTTTGCGCTTATTGATTCTCTTAAGTCACTCGAGTACCCTCGGCTCCACCATTTTTAATAATTTAACCTTTACGAGTTTTAAGGAGATTCCTTCGCGAGTGTCTTACCAACTGCCTAACATACTTACCATAAATGTTTCTTACCCCAATTAGTCATTTAAGGTCCTTAACCAAGGTTTCAAAGTAAGGCGAGGGGAAATGTTTTGTTCGCGAAACGCCGTTACTTGAAATAGTCGTTTCTCCTAAACCGTGCATCGGAATCAAACGAACTACATATCAAAACGAAGCTCGTAACACGAGATATCTAGACATGGAAATGGTCATAATCTAGCAGGGGTTCTCGGGTCCTAATGTTATGCACAAAAACAGTCTAAAGAAAATCGGACGTTACGACGGCTATGTTTACGCGATTTCCCAAATTTAAACCAATTCAAACAACCACAATTTCAACTCCAATTCATAACCCAATCAACCTCCATCTAAACTACATTACAACGGCCCCAAATCAACTCATTTTTAACATTCATACTTATGCCTAAGCTTGAATTTAACTATACTACATTCTTTTAACCAAAACAACAAGATTTACCATTCCATTTCAATACCACTTCAACCCAAACTCTAAACCACAAACATTAAGCTACAATATCACCATAATAATCAAAATCATCTTATTAAACATAGGAATCTAGGGTTTGGAGATGATATACCTTCCTTGAAGTGGTGGGAGTAGCTAGGAAGCCTTAAGAAGCTTTGAGAAGTCTTAGGAATGCTTGGATCTTAAAGGAAAACAAGAAAAATTCAAGTCAAAAACCTTGAAAACACTATTCATTGTCTTCTTCATTGATTTAATGAAGAAGATTGAGAAAGAATTGATGGCTTAAACTCATGATATAGCCCTAAATATGCATAAGGATGATTAGGGAATTAACTCACCAATTTAGGAAGCTTGGATCTTTGATTTTGAAAATTTTCTGCCTTTGGAATAGTAAAAAGCCGAGAGCTAATGAAGAAATAATGCCTTGGTTTCTTTTTGTTTTGATGAAGAATGAATTATTTGGCTTGGTTGATTTGGTTTTGTTTTGTTTTTGGTTAATTACCAATTTAACCTTGATTTTGTGTGGTTAATAATCCACCACATCTCCTTCCTCCCCATGTCATGCCTATGTCATGTTGTGATGTCATCTTTCCCTCCTTGTCCTCTTCTCATTGGTTGGGTGACATCACTCTCTCTAATCCCTTTGATTAACTTCCTAATTGTTTGCCTAATGACCGCTGATCTGTTATACGGTTCGCTTAACTTTTGTTTTCATTTATCGTTTGAAGGATCATACCCGGGATCTTATTACTTAGGTTCCCTTAACCTTTCTCAATACAATATATTCCTTTTTATGATCCTCTATTATAATCCTTTAATTTAAATCCTTTTTATCCTGTTACCTTATACTCAATTCTCTCCGTATCTAGTGTATTTCCGGGAAAAACCCGAGTGTTCGGAATTGGATTCTGACGATCTTTATGTACACTCATATACCATATAGAGTACTAATAAAATCTCAGAATATCCATAATAGAACCCCTACATAGTGTGGCATGAAAAGTTTTCTCATTCAGCAAAAACACTATTCACAAGGGTTACAAAAAAAGTTGAAAATTTTGGGGGTTATTACAGTCTCCCCTCCTTAAAAGGATTCCGCCCCGGAATCAAACAGAAAACAAATGGGGGTACTTTTCTAGCATTGTGCTCTCTAGTTCCCAAGTTGATTCTTCCACATTATGATTCTGCCATAGTACTCTGACTAGCTTGATCACTTTGTTCCGAAGCACCTGCTCCTTCTTATCTATAATCCTTACTGGCTTCTCCACGTAAGTTAGATCTGGCTGTACATCCACCTGCTCGTACTCCACTATGTGTCTGACATCCCGATGATACTTCCTTAGCATTGACACATGGAACACATTATGAACTTGTTGCAAGTTTAGGGGTAAGGCTAGCTCGTAAGCTAACTTTCCAATCCGTCTTAATATCTCAAAAGGTCCAATGTATCTTGGGCTTAGTTTTTCTTTCCTTCCGAACCTCATTAATCCCTTCCAAGGGGATACCTTTAGCAGTACTAAGTCCCCGACTTCATATTTCTTGTCCTTTCGGGCTAGGTCTGCATATTTCTTCTGTCTGTCTTGGGCTGCTACAAGCCGTCCTCTGATAAGATCCACTATGTCTTTGGTCCTTTGGACCACTTCGGGTCCGAGCATCTTCCGCTCTCCTACTTCATCCCAGTATAAGGGAGATCGACACCTTCTTCCGTACAGGGCCTCATAAGGCAGCATTCCGATGCTAGCATGAAAGCTATTGTTATAAGAAAACTCGATCAACGGCAAGTGATCATCCCAACTCCCTTTAAAGTCTATTGCACAGACTCTCAACATATCCTCTAGTGTCTGGATGGTCCTTTCACTCTGCCCATCCATCTGGGGGTGGTACGCGGTACTCATATTTAACTTGGTCCCCGTACATTCCTGAAAGCTCCTCCAAAATCTGGAGTTGAACCTGGGGTCTCGGTCTTAGACAATGGACGCTGGGACTCCATGTCGCGTCACTATTTCCTTAAGGTAAATGTCCACCAGTCTATCGACTGTGTATCTCTCATTGATAGGAATGAAATGAGCTGACTTTGTCAGTCGGTCTATAATTACCCAAATGGCGTCGTGATTGGCTTTCGTCCTTGGCAAGCCTACAATAAAATCCATCGCTATCTGTTCCCATTTCCATTCGGGAATCTCCAGGGGTCGTAAGAGTCCACTAGGTCTCTGGTGCTCTGCCTTTACCCTTTGGTAAGTCAAACATTTGTTTACCCATTCTGCTACGTCCCTCTTCATGTTGGGCCACCAGTAATATTCCTTCAAATCCCTATACATCTTGGTACTTCCCGGGTGAATGGAATACCTTGAACTATGGCTTTCATCCAATATCTCATCTTTAAGCTCTTGAACATTCGAAACCCAAATCCGGTAGGAGTACCTCATTATCCCATTATCATCTTTCTCAGTATTAATCTCCTCTCCAGTCATCGACTCTCTGCCTTCATTCATTATTTTCGCTTGGCACAATCTGATCTTTTCCAATAACTCTGGCTGCATTGAGATCTCAAAGAGCTTTTCAGTTCCGGTTCCGGTTACCTTTACTTCTATTTCCATTCTCTCAAAATCCCTTATCAATTCTTCCGAAGTCGTTATCATTCTGAGTCTTTCCTTTCTACTAAGGGCATCAGCCACCACATTGGCTTTCCCTAGATGATAGAGAATCTCACAATCATAGTCCTTGATTAGTTCTAACCATCTCCTCTGGCGCATGTTGAGCTCTTTCTGCGTAAATATGTACTTGAGGCTTTTATGGTCTGTGAAAATCTCGTACTTCTCTCCATACAAGTAGTGCCTCCAAATTTTTAAGGCAAATACTATTGCCGCGAGCTCAAGGTCATGAGTAGGATATCTAACCTCGTATTCCTTCAGTTGTCTCGACGCATACGCAATCACTTTACCGTGCTGCATAAGCACACACCCTAGTCCTTTGTGCGACGCGTCACTATATATCACAAAATCTCCTTTTCTGTCCGGCAATGCCAACACCGGAGCCATTATCAACCTTTTCTTTAATTCTTGAAAACTGTTCTCGCATTTCTCCGTCCATTCAAACTTCTCTGTCTTACGAGTAAGTCGTGTCAAAGGGGCTGCGATTTTCGCAAAGTCCTGTACAAATCTACGATAGTAGCCGGCCAATCCTATAAAACTCCTTACCTCTGTGGGTGTGGTTGGCCTTTCCCAATTTGAGACCGCCTCTATCTTGGAGGGGTCGACCAATACTCCTTCTTTATTGATCACATGTCCTAAAAACTGTACTTCATTCCGCCAGAATTCACACTTCGAGAATTTGGCATATAACTGTTCCATTCTGAGTATTCCTAGAGCTATCCTCAAATGCTCTGCATGTTCTGCCTCAGTTCTTGAGTAGATCAAAATATCATCGATAAAAACTATCACACACTTGTCCAAGTACTTCTTAAATACTCTATTCATTAAATCCATGAAAGCCGCTGGGGTGTTGGTTAATCCAAAGGACATTACCAAGAACTCATAATGCCCATACCTGGTACGGAACGCTGTCTTGGGAATATCTTCGGGTTTAATCTTCAGTTGGTGATATCCAGTTCTCAGGTCAATCTTGGAAAAATAAACAGCATCCTTTAGCTGGTCGAATAGATCGTCTATTCTAGGTAATGGGTACCTGTTCTTTATGGTTAGCTTGTTCAACTCTCGATAGTCGATGCACAGCCTCATGCTCCCATCTTTCTTCTTAACAAATAAAACTGGTGCTCCCCACGGAGACACACTGGGTCTTATCATACCCTTATCCGAGAGTTCCTGCAATTGGATAGCTAATTCCTTCATTTCTAACAAGGCTAACCGGTAAGGTGCTTTTGAAACTGGCGCCGTCCCTGGGGCCAACTCAATAGCAAATTCAATCACTCTATCGGGTGGTAATCCCGGAAGGTCTTGTGGGAATACATCTTCAAATTCGTTGACTACTGGAATATCTTGTAAGTTGGGCACCTCCTTCTGCGTGTCCACCACATAGGCTAGGTAAGCCTCGCTTCCTTTTCGTAGCATCCTTTTGGCCTGGGCCATGGTCAAAAATCTCTGCGTCTGCCTCTTTCCTCTAAATATAACTTCTTTCTTCCCTGGGACATTTAGCTTAACCTTCTTCCCTTTACAGTCTATCTGAGCATCATTGCTAGATAGCCAGTCCATTCCCAAAATTACATCAAACTCCCCTAATTTAAAAGGGATCAGATCAACACTAAAAGATTGCTCCCCTATGCCTATCTCACAGGCGGGGTGAATCTGGTTAACAGGAATAATTTCATGATTGGCTATTTCTACTTGTAAGGGTTCTATCAAGGGTTCAACCTTAAGTCTTAACTTACGCGCAAGGTCCTTTGATATAAAAGATTTAGTTGCTCCCGAATCAAATAAAATGTTTGCACTGACTGAATTTAGAGAAAGGGTACCTGCTATCACATCTGAATCTTTCATAGCATCCTGGACTGTCATGTTGAAAGTCCTTGTAGTAGGTGGCTTATTAGAAGCAGCCCTGCTTGCTCCCGAAGCTGCTGGTTTGTTCATTGGGCATTCCCTCTTCCAATGACCCGGGCGTCCACACTGATGACAAGTGGTGGTTGAAATGACGGCAGGGGTTGATGAAGGGCACTTAGTTGAATAGTGACCTTCCCGACCGCACTTAAAGTAGGTTACTGGCTTTCCTTTACACTCCCCAGCGTGATTCCTTCCACATATGTTACAGGCTGGCAATGGGGGTCGAGACTGGTTGGAATAGGACATTCTTGACTTCTGGCCGCTCTGGCTCACACTCACGCTCATTGGCCGCTTAAACCCAGTGTTCCTTCCTGGTAGGGACACTGCTCCTCGATTAAGTCTAGTTGGGAAGCTCCTTCCTGCGGAACCTCCACCCATGCTCATACTTTTCCTCTTTATTCCTTTCTTCTCTCTTTCCTTCTGCATCTGTTCACTTCCGACTTCTACAATCGTTGCCTTTTGCACCAGAGTGGCATAGTCCGTAAGCTCAAGGATTGCCACCCTATTCTGAATCCACGGTTTCAGTCCCTGCTGAAACCTCCTAGCTTTCTTTTCCTCGGTGCTCACAAATTCCGGCACAAACCTTGATAACTCAGTAAATTTCACTTCGTACTCTGCTACAGATAAATTATTCTGCTTTAGCTCCAAGAACTTGAGCTCCATCTGGTTTTCCATAAACCTCGGGAAATACTTTCCCAGAAATAACTAACTGAATCTCTCCCATGTTATAATAGCATCTGTCTCCATGTTTTTCTTGGCCTCCCACCAGTAGTTAGCCTCTCCTTTCAGAAGGTAGGTAGCAAATACAGTCTTCTGCGCCTCATCGATACTCAGAATCTCAAAAGATTTCTCCATTTCCTTTAACCATGCCCTTGCCTCAACTGGGTCGGCTGATCCGTGGAACTCAGGGGGCTTAAGGGACTTAAAAGCCCTGAAAGAGTTTGCCACAGCATTGTTATTTCCTTGAGGGGGTGGGTTGGGTTGACGTTCCAAATTCTGCCTTAGGAGTTGCATGAACTGGCCCATGGAATCCATGTCTGGGTTTGGTACTGGTTGCTCAACCTCAGTTTCTCCTTCTTCAGCCTCTATCTCAAATCCCTCAATATCATATGTTTCCTCTTCCTATTCATACAGGGAGTCATCCTGTTCCACGTAATCCTCATCTTCCACTTCACTGTGTTCCTGGTTCCTATCATCCTGGTTATGGCTTCCCTGGTCCTCAGATCCAGGGTTCGCCCTAGTTCCAATCTTTCTTGGCGGCATGATTCTGATAATAAAAAAATTATTATTGGGAAATCCAACGTTAGGTCACAATCATATACAACATTGTGCCTTGCACAGCTCTTATAATGGGGAGAACGTATATCGCAATTCTATTATTTTATGACAGTTCTAATACGAAGTGCAGTAATAATAATGATAAAAATAGTGATCTCGTCACTATAGAACTGAACCGAAAGGAAACAAATATATACATAATGCGAGAAATACATAGTTTGATCTGGTCAAAAGTACAACAGTGCTACCGCCATCTGTCCCAAAAGTGATACACAAGAGTCTATTTGTCTAGTCAGAAAAATGGATGCTATATACAAGTCAACTATCCCGAAAAATTGGCTCTTACTAAGGCCTCGGCTAACTAGACAACTAGACTATTCCATCGTCAATCCTGAATCACACACCGGAGCGGGTCAGCTCCCATACCCTTTCCATCGCACGACGGAAAATATAGTCGGCCTGCCGCCTGGAGATCCTACCATGCCTGTCCCCCTGGAGAGATCTGAGTTTCGCTCGGGACGTGAGCTTTATCCCCGTAAGCTCCCTCCTCAAGGATTGGGGTATAGAAGCCCTAGTCTCATAAGCTCGGGTACGCCTACCCGCCCTCTCCGCATCCAACTCCCTCCTGACCTCATCCAGTCGGGCCTCGGCAACAGCCACTCGGGTCCTCAGAACATCCTGAACATATCCATGAGCTAACGAAGACTGCCTGTGGGCAGGGTCAAGAGGTGGTGAATCCGGAGCCGCTGAGGGTGCCTCCTCGGTCTGCCTAGGCTCAGAAGTATGGGTCTCTGAGCTGTCATCATAGGGAATCCAAGATAGTGGTGGAGGGGTAGGGGCTCTAACCACCGGAAGTGTGGGTAAAGGGGTACCAGCATACACTACCATAGGTCCAACACGCTCCTCAGCTACTGGGACCTCATCCGGGTCCTCCTCATCTGGAATAGCAATAACCTCTGTCTCTGACTCCTCTGAGGGGTCCTCCTCATCTGAAATAGCAATGACCTCCGTCTCTGACTCCTCTGAGGGGTCCTCCTCATCCTCCTCCATCTCAGGCTCCTCCTGATCCTCAACATCTAGCAATGCCTCATCATGCTCACGCTCGAACATCTCAGGGTCCTCTATCTCAGGCGCCTACACATTAAACGAGCTAAGTTACTATCATGATACTTATAAGGGTTCCCGTAAGGGTTTTAACTGTCAGTGCTACTTTAAGTAGTCCGACCATGAACTTGGCAAGAGTTCTTATTATCTTTGTGAGTTTATTATTATATCGTCGCATCATCTCTGAGGTTTATAACGCTTAGCTCTGATACCATTTCTGTAACACCCCCAGATCCGGGGTCGGGGATCCGGGTCGTCACGATCTTTCTTTCTACAATATCACTTCACTTAATTAAAAATAAATAACCTTATGTTGTGACCCCACACTAACACACACCACAACCCGTTATAGTCTCAGAGATGAAATTGAAATAAGTACAAGTCTTTGAATCCACAATTTAAAAGTTATTATAACCCAAAATGATTACTTGATAAATTTACAGTTAATTGCCATTATCGGTCACAAGTTATAATTATACATAATTTGATTCTCAAAAATAGAATGTCTGATCTACCAATAGATCTACCTCTGCAGCTATATCAGCCACAACATCATCGGGAAGACGCGGGACGCTTCCCACACGCTTGCGCTGGGTCTGCTGGAGTCTGGCCATCTTTCCTAACTGTTGTTGTGTGATGAAGAAATAAAGCAAGAGTGAGCCTTACAGCTCGCAAGATAATATATAGTGATAACAATAATATAAGTATCTAAATGGATACTTACTAGAATCTTTTATCATGTGTAAGATAATTACTTACTAGATATAAGTAAAAACAAGGGATGAAGTTACCAAATACTTCACTACACTTATATCATTTATAAAGCTACTTGAACTACCACTGTTCAAAGTATAATGAGCTTTCAACAGTTCATCACATAGATGAGACTACAAGACAAGATTTGAATAGATTAAATCTTTGAAATATTATTAAAGGAAATGAAGTTATGATATACTTCATTAAGTTCTGATATATATATATATATATATATATATATATATATATATATATCCACATATACATCTTCTTTATACATTTCCTGAAAACCTCTGTCATGTAAAGTATGAACAGAGTTTGGAACATCCAATGAATTTTGGAAAGGAAAAGAATTTTGGCATAAACCAGATATCTCGCTGATCAGGCAAAGATACCAATAAGTAACCTTTTCTACTAGTAGATGGACGAATTCCCCACTGGTCATCATCCTGGCCACAATAGGACCTTATGCTGGACTGCCACTCAGCCACTTATGCATTTGATGGACTCCCACTGAGCCACTTACACTATCATGGACGCCCACTGAGCCCATGTTGCTTATGCCGACTCAATAGATGGACTTACTTCCCGAACGTTGGGTAAGTAATCAATTCATTTACCAAAACTGCAACCTTGTTGCGAATATAAAATACACCATAGAGCCGGATCCCCTAGATTTTTGAGCGAGTATTCAAGTCCCCTTAAAATGGAAGATCTTGAATTTGAAAACAAGTTTTGGGATCCGCTCTACCCTTTTTAAATTCATTTTGATGACTCGAAAACATTTTTAAGAATGTTTGGAGTAATACTGATTTATTAAAATAAATCAGTCCCGATATGAAAGAAATATCTGAATATTATTATTTAAATAATATTCCCATAAAGAATAATTGAGGTAGAAGTTGGAAAACTTATACTTGAAATGAATAGCAAATAATCAAAGATATACTTATACGAAAGTAATATCTTTATTTGAATAATCAAAAATAAGTTTGATTATCGACACCTTATTCTTTAATACAATAAAGAATATTATTAAGTAATAAGCGGAGTCATAATACCTCGAATGAATACTATAAATAATATTCATAAAATAAAGGAGTCATACATCCTCGAATGAATATCCAAGTAATATTCAATAATACTCTAAAGGAGTCATAAGCCTTCGAATAATATTCGAAATAATATTCAATAAATAATATAAAGTTATCGAATAACCCTTATTCGATTAATAGTTTTGAAAACTATAACCATATATATATAATTATATATATATACATATATACAAAATCTACTCGGGATCCTCGACTCCCGGTTTTAGAAAATGTTTTCACCTTTTGGGTCCTTATAATAAGGGTATATGCAAAATACTGCTATCCTCTAGCATAGGTATTATCAACTGAACCAACAGATATATATGGCAAGAATACGAAACAGGCATGCATATATACCATATAACATGCTACAATATATCGCAACATTTGCTAATTAACCATCATGCATCTACCGCAAGATAATGCATATACATATATACATCACAACAACAGTATAACGGGTAGAAAACTTGCCTGAGCGACTTGGGGTGATAAAAGGCTCGGGACGAGTCTGGTAACCTATAAACAACAAGTAAGTTGGAATTAAACCAAAGTCACTTGTAAATCTATACTTTAACTAACTTAGACTCTAACGTTTGTTTTGCGCTTATTGATTCTCTTAAGTCACTCGAGTACCCTCGGCTCCACCATTTTTAATAATTTAACCTTTACGAGTTTTAAGGCGATTCTTTCGCGAGTGTCTTACCAACTGCCTAACACACTTACCATAAATGTTTCTTACCCCAATTAGTCATTTAAGGTCCTTAACCAAGGTTTCAAAGTAAGGCGAGGGGAAATGTTTCGTGCGCGAAACGCCGTTACTTGAAACGGTCGTTTCTCCTAAACCATGCATCGGAATCGAACGAACTACATATCAAAACGAAGCTCGTAACACTAGCTATCTAGACATGGCAATGGCCATAATCTAGCAGGGGGTTCTCGGGTCCTAATGTTATGCACAAAAACAGTCTAAAGAAAATCGGACGTTACGACGGCTATGTTTACGCGATTTCCCAAATTTAAAGCAATTCAAACAACCACAATTTCAACTCCAATTCACAACCCAATCAACCTCCATCTAAACTACATTACAATGGCCCCAAATCAACTCAATTTTAACATTCATACTTATACCTAAGCTTGAATTTAACTATACTACATTCTTTTAACCAAAATAACAAGATTTACCATTCTATTTCAATACCACTTCAACCCAAACTCTAAACCACAAACATTAAGCTACAATATCACCATAATAATCAAAATCATCTTATTAAACATAGGAATCTAGGGTTTGGAGATGATATACCTTCCTTGAAGTGGTGGGAGTAGCTAGGAAGCCTTCAGAAGCTTTGAGAAGTCTTAGGAATGCTTGGATCTTAAAGGAAAACAAGAAAAATTCAAGTCAAAAACCTTGAAAACACTATTCATTGTCTTCTTCATTGATTTAATGAAGAAGATTGAGAAAGAATTGATGGATTAAACTCATGATATAGCCCTAACTATGCATAAGAATGATTAGGGAATTAACTTACCAATTTAGGAAGCTTGGATCTTTGATTTTGAAAAATTTTTTCTTTGGAATAGTAAAAAGCCGAGAGCAATGAAGAATAATGCCTTGGTTTCTTTTTTTTTGATGAAGAATGAATTATTTGGCTTGGTTGATTTGGTTTTGTTTTGTTTTTGGTTAATTACCAATTTAACCTTGATTTTGTGTGGTTAATAATCCACCACATCTCCTTCCTCCCCATGTCATGCCTATGTCATGTTGTGATGTCATCTTTCCCTCCTTGTCCTCTTCTCATTGGTTGGGTGACATCACTCTCTCTAATCCCTTTGATTAACTTCCTAATTGTTTGCCTAATGACCGCTGATCTGTTATACAGTTCGCTTAACTTTCGTTTTCGTTTATCATTTGAAGGATCATACCCGGGATCTTATTACTTAGGTTCCCTTAACCTTTCTCAATACATTATATTCCTTTTTATGATCCTCTATTATAATCATTTAATTTAAATCCTTTAATTTAAATCCTTTTTATTCTGTTACCTTATACTCAATTCTCTCCGTATCTAGTGTATTTCCGGGAAAAACCCGAGTGTTCGGAATTGAATTCTGACGATCTTTACATACACTCATATACCATATAGAGTACTAATAAAATCTCAGAATATCCATAATAGAACCCCTACATAGTGTGGCATGAAAAGTTTTCTCATTCAGCAAAAACACTATTCACAAGGGTTACAAAAAAAGTTGAAAATTTTGGGGGTTATTACATTCGGAGACATTGTGAACTATCTTGTGAGCAACATTATGCCCTCAGACTTAACTTATGCTCAAAGGAAGAAGTTTATTCACGAAGTGAAGTGGTACATGTGGGATGAGCCATTTTTGTTTCAGCAAGGAGCTGGCCAAATCATCAGGAGATGTATTCCGAATAGCAAGACGGAGGGTATCTTACGAGACTGTCATTCAAATATTTATGGAGACCACTATGGTGGAGAAAAGACAACAGCTTGTATCCTTCAAGCAGGATTCTTCTGGCCTACATTGTTTAAGAATGCGCATCAGTTCATTTTGAAGTGTAATCGCTGTCAGCGTGTTGGTAATATGTCGAAGAAGGATGAGATGCCTCTTAATGTGCTTCTCGAGGTTGAAGTCTTCGATGTTTGGGGAATTGACTTCATGAGGCCATTTATCTCATCTTACAACAATCAGTATATCTCAAAATGGGTGGAAGTCAAGACTTTGCCAACGAATGATGCGAAGGTAGTGCTTAATTTTCTTCATAAGTAGATATTCACAAAGATTCGAAACTCCAAGAGTCATAATCAGTAACGAGGGATCGTATTTCTACAATCGCAAGTTCACTGCTATGATGCAGAGATATAATGTGAATCATCGCATTGCTATAGCCTACCATCCTCAGACTAATGGTCAAGCTGAGGTGTCTAATAGAGAGATCAAGCGTATTTTAGAGAAAGTTGTATGTCCATCTTGAAAGGATTGGTCTTTAAAGATGGATGAAGCTGTTTGGGCTTATCGAACATCATTCAAAACTCCACTAGGCATGTCACCGTTCCAACTGGTTTATGGTAAGGGATGTCATTTGCCTGTGGAGCTAGAGCACATGGCATATTGGGCTTTGAAGAAATTTAACCTTGATATGGATGCAGTTGGAAAGAAAATGATGCTTTAATTGAATGAACTCGATGAGTTTCGACTTTAAGCGTATGAGAACAACAAAATATATAAGGAGAAAGTCAAGAGGTGGCACGATAGGGGTCTAGTGCTCAAATAATTTGTGTCGGGGAAAAAAGTTCTTTTGTTCAACTCTCGTCTTCGTCTTTTTCCGGGAAAGTTGAAGTCAAGATGGTCAGGGCCGTTTGTTGTCAAAACTATGTTTCCACATGGAGCGGTGGAATTTTTTTAGAATGATTCAGGCCAAGCATTCAAGGTAAATAGACAGTGTTTGAAGCATAATTATGGAGATATGGCAAACCGTGAGGTGGTTAGTGTTGTTTTATTGTCAACTTGATCTCGGAATTCTATGTCAAGATAGCGATATAAACCAAGCACTTTTTGGAGGCAACCCATGTTTATTGTACATTAGTAGTTGAGTAGAGAAGAAATAAGGAAGAAAATCAGGAGAAAATATAGAAAAAGGGGATTTTTTCTAGGAGCACGCCGCGCCTGCGCTGAGAAGCGGGGCGGCCGCGCTAAAAGAACAGAAACACGGCGCGCCCACGCTCCCAAGCGGGGCGGCCGCGCTGAGCCCCAGAAAAAGAAAAAAAAATACAAAACCGAAAAATCATAAAAAAAATATACACACAACAGTTTATACCCTTGTTCTTAGCCCCAATTTTATACCCTATATTCCCATACTCCCACTAACCTACAATCACTACCCCATAACCCTAATCTAATTCTAATTCTCTATATACATACACCTCCATACATCCATCCCCACCATACTATTATTTTCAAACCCTAAATCTCTCTACACACCTCTCTTATCTCACTTTATCAATTCCAATGGCACCAAACAGAGCCCTCACTCAAGTAAGTGGCAGCACTAACCCCGCCACTACCGATTCTTCGAGTGTTGGGGGTATGGGGCCATGATTTGTTACTTCGAAGGCTGAAGCGGAGTACACAAGGTTGCTGACTCAGCATATAGCAAAGGAGAGGGATTTCCTACCTTCGGGAAGAGATGGTAAGCTTCTTGAGTTGATCTTGAAGATGAGATGGGTTTCATTTTGTAAGGCACCCGCGGCTGTGCTTATGAGTATCGTTGGTGAGTTCTATGTGAACATAAAAGCTGAAAAGAATGGGTATTTAATGGTGCGTGGGTTGACGGTAGACTACAGCCCGAAGGCTATTCGTAGGGTTATCCTTCCACCGGAGAGACAGCCTACTCAGGAGGAGTGTGTTAATAAGACGGAGGAGGACTTTGATTTAGATTTGATTGTGGCTACTCTGTATATCCCGAATACATATTGGAAGTTCAAGAGGGTATCGAATGAGTATCTCAATTTCCCTGCCTCACGCATGAACATGTTTGTTCGTGCTTGGAATGCTTTTATTTGTGCGAATATCATGCCTTTTTCTCATGTGCATGATGTAACTGTGGATCATGCGAAGTTGTTATGGGGGATTTTGCAGGGAGATTATGTGGATCTCGGTTCTGTTATTCATCAGGGTATTTTGCAATTTTTGCGTGGAGGAACTACGGGGTATATCCCTTATGCCTCGATTGTGACCAAGGTTTGTGTTGCGGTGGGTGTTCATTGGCTCGTACACGAGCAGCTTCAGTAACCGAGCGCCCCCATCAACAGTTCTACGATCTTGAGCATACAGGAGAGGTATGGTGGGAAGGCTAACGAGAAAGGGCTTGGCTACACCTATGATCATGTATCGGGTGACCAGCCAGCCGATAAGACGTATGCTGGTAGTTCGACTCAGGCACGCAGAGCAGCGTGGAGACATCAGATGGGTGAGGCTAGTTCTTCACAACAGCAGCAGCAGGCTGATGATAGTGTTGGTTTAGGCTCGACGCAGTATAGGTGTTTGACGAGGTGGATGGATGCGATGTATTACATCCAAAACAGGTTTGCACGAGATCTTACTCAGGCATTGGGTACAGTTTTTTGAGCCACGGGGGTTGACATTCAGTGGCCAGTTTTGGGAGAGGATTCTGTATACCCACCTCATGACACTATACCCGCGGAGGGTGATGATCATTCTTCTTCTGAGTAGGTATGCCTTGATTCCTTGCTATTACCTTTACCGGGGACAGTAAAATTTTTAAGTTTGGGGGTGATAGTTAAGGAATATTTATGTGTGAGTTCTTATAGATGCATATTCATGATAGTTTAGTTCATATAGTTTGCATATTTGTCATGTAGTTTTTTTGTTTTTATTTTATTTTGTTTTGCGTATTTGTTATCATGTTAGTAGGTTGCATATAGTTGCATTGGCATTATATCATGGTCCCTTAGGTTTGATTTTCCGATTAATATATGATGTTGATGCGAGTGTAGTGATGTCGTATAGAGGAATGTTAAGTCCTAACGAATTGATTTGCATGCTAGAAACGAGAAAATTTTCACTAAATCTTATAGGTTGCTTGAGTGCTAGATCATGATCATGACTTGTTTGTTTGTCGAGGTTTAATCACTTATTTATGTCTAGAATTTATGTTATTCTCCTAGTGACAAAATAACATGGATTTTTAAAATTGGAGAAAAATATTGGATTTAATTGCTAGTTCTTGATAGGCGTCAAATGGCTAGTAGCCGACTCATATTTATATGAGTAGTCTAGGTTTGAGAGAGATGGAGCGAAACACACTCGTTCAGAAATTGTTGAAAAAAGAGAAAAAAAGAAAAGAAAAAAAAATATATGTTATGCATAATTGATCACGAGTGGGCTCTTTAATACTCGAGTTATTAAGTTCTAGGGGAATTTGTGCCTAGTGACCTAAGGCTTTTATAGTCTGGGATTCGCTAACGTAACGCTCGCTACATGGGTATTATTGCATAAGTCTTTTATGGACCTCACTCATTGCACGATCAAATAAGCATGTATGTGTTTTGTTATGTGTTACAAATAATAGCATGAATCCTTGTATAACTATGATAAAATTGAAGTGTTGTCAGTCATTTTGAGTTCATCATTTATTCTATTTATAACCTTGTGATTGTCTTGATGAGAGGTGACTTATGATTATAGATCTAGTTTTGAGAGTATATCTGTTAAACAATTGCACACACACACACACGTTTCTGGCATGTGAATTGATTTGTGGGATTTGATTGAACTTTGTGCGAATAATTGCATTCATTGAGATGTTGCTTATTGGTTGGTTTAGTTATCTGATGGGATCATTGCATTCATGTTAGTTGCATTCATGCATTTTTATTTCTTGTTTTTGAGTCTGTTATGCTTGAGGACAAGCATCAATTCAAGTTTGGGGGTGTGATAAGTGGCAATTATATCCACTTGGAACACTTTATAAAGGCTCTAATTGGTATTTCGTACTCAAGTTATTTATGTTTTTGATGTATTTTAGGGCATAATCGAAAGAAGGATTGGATAGTGCATGATTTATGCTTAGAAGAGTGTTAGGATGGAGCCTCGGTCGAATGCGCGAAAGAAACTAGCAATTGAAGCCAAGAAAAATAAGAAAATCAAGTTTTTCCAGAATACCAGGGCGACCGCGCTACTCTTGGGAGCAACCACGCTCATTTGGCAGAAACTCAGGGCAGCCGCGCTGGATCTAAAGGCGGCTGCGCTAGGTCAATTTCTCATAATCATATTTCTACTTGAATTTTGAGTGTTTGAAAGCCCGGCTCATCCAGAAGCCTATAGATACCAATAAAAATACGTTTTTCACATAGAAGAGGAAGGAGAGAGCAGTGAGAAGACCTAATAGCACAATACAATGAAGGAGAAGAAGATCTTGTTTTTACTTGTGATTCTTTGCTTAAGTTGTAATCTTGGATGCTTGTTTTCTTTGTTGTTTGCACCTAATACTCTTATTAACGTACTTTATTATATTTATTCAGTTATTTCAGACCTAGTTTATCTTAGTTTAATTACCATGATTTCATTGGAACCCATGGTGACGATGAGTTCGGTTATGAACTAATCATTACCGTGGGGTTCTAACGGGTTTACTTATAGATTTCTATAGTTAATTATTTTGATACCTAAGTGTGTGGTGAATGATTGATATCCTAGTATTGGTTGTGCGTATTGGTCTTATGTGCATCGTGAACATATAAGATAGTGTGTTAATCTGTATTGAAGCGATAGTGAATATAGAGGTTTAGAACTTGCCATGCTAGCATAGGTTCATGTATTTATTATGCATGATTCGTAGGTAATTTTAGCCATCTTACTTTCCCTATGTAATCACGATAGATAACTTGCGCATTAAACCTTTATGTTGTCAAATTTTATAGACATATAGGGTCTCAACATAATTGGTGTCTATTCAGCTTCTATCTCTTTTATGGATGTCTGGTAGTAGGGTATTCGTACAACGAAAGTTGGCGTTTACTAGGGATTAGTTTTTATCACCATTACACGCTAAGGTTGAGAACAATGACTTTGAATGAAATATTTAATGAAGTTAAAATCCCATGTTTGTCTCATATAGTTAATTCTTTCACTTTTATTCTTAGTTAATTACATGTTAGTTTAATCTTAGTTATAAACATCTCAACTTGTTATTGTCTTAGCATTGAACGATAGCCATACCATTGCTGCATAGGTGCATAATCTTAAGTTAACTAAAAAGAGTCTCTGTGGGAACGAATCTGATTTATATCTTATACTACTTGTGAACGCGTATACTTGCGTGTAATTTTAGCGCGTGTTTTCACCCTAACATACGCCAAGCTACTCGCTAGCGTTAACATTTCTCAAATATAAACACCTCCGGAATACTTCCGAGTTTTTATAAACTTACACCGACCGACTCTTGGTCTAAATATATCATTTTAAATCCAGTATTTTTACTGTACCAAAATCACCATATCTTATGATTCAATATATAATAATTTGTAAAACATCGTAAAATATTCATCATGCATATATCGCAATGTTTAAAAGCAATCACAACACAACAGTTCTAAAAAGGTAGGTTTGAAAACTTGTTTGAAAACTTCATGGATGGGCTTCAAATTTGGAACGTGACTTACCCATGATATGGAGGAGCTTGGATTAAAATTTGATGATTTATGAATGAGTAGAACATGAGATTTGAATTTTTCTTTCCTTGGTGTTTTTGAAAATTACCATTATGTTCTTAGAGAGAGAGAGAGAGGGAGAGAGAAAGAGTTGCTTGTCTTGGCTTCCTGTGGAAGTATTGGGTGATATTTGTGATATGTATTGTGTATGTACGATTAATAATTCAAGTTGCATCTATTTTCTAAGGCTAGGCATAGGCTAGTACATGGATTTGTCAAACTTTTAATGATGAAGAACATGAATCCTTGTTTTAAGGAACCATATTTCTAACTTGGTTCTAATTGATCAACCAATTTGGTTTCTACTTGTACTAATTTGGTTGGCATAATTTTTCATGGGATTTTTATGGCATTAGTTCATTTATTCATTCACTTACAGATTCGCTTGGTCGCTTATTCGTTTTTGTGGTAAATCTTTGTAAGCTATTCGCGGGGTATATCCTTTTTTATAAATCTTTTATGTTTTGAAAACTTGTACTTGGATTTTAATTTATAGAATTCTAAGTTCTTATTCGTAATATGATTCTCGTATTCCTCGATAGTCCGTAACATAAGGTCGTTTTACAAAGTTCGTTTTCTCCGAAAATGAATGGCTTTTACATATACTCATTTGGTACGTATAATCACAATATCAACTCGGAATCTTAAATTAAAAACTCGTATATGGTGTGATCGCAAAAGTTTTTATTAAACCGCAATGTTACTATTCATAAAGGTTTTTTATCGATGTAAAAAATTCGGGTTTTTACAACATGAATCCATGAGACGGAAGATTGAATAAATACAACGAATTAAAACATGGAATTAAAGCTCCAAGTCCGTAACAGGGTCGCGAAAAGAAGTTCATCCATATGTTCAAACTTCTATGAAGAATAAAATATAAAAAAAAATTAGTGACAAATAAGTGTATTCTAGTATTAAAGATTAAAGGATTTCAATGGAATGGAGCAATAAAGCAGGGTAAAGCTGATATCAACTAAAGATTGTAAATGGATCAAGTTATTCAAATATGTGTTTGTCATCTGTGAAACAGACGAGTACACTAGGTGTCAGCACTTTAAGAAATAAATGCATTAATCAATTTAAAGAAGTATGCTGATAACAAAATATATGTAGTTGAAGGAATGACTTGAATGATCACAGTCTCATATAGAAGGAACAAGAAAATTTTTCTAAGGCAAACACACTTCATGTCACCTTCTAGCTTAAGAGTTAGATTATTTTATGGCTTAAAAGTTATGTCACTTTCTAGTTAAGGCAAGACACATGTCACCTTTCGCCTTAGTTCATGTCGCCTTCTGCTATGTGCTTGTCGCCTCCTGAAAATTAAACAAGAAAAATGTCGCCTTGTGGCACGATCCCTGTCGCCTTCTTGAATCAAAGGAACATTCTTTGTCGCCTTCTAGAATTGTGATTTTAGCTCATGTAACCTTCAAGCTACTATAAAAAAATGTTACTATTACATGACTCGCACCCTAACATTTTAAAAAAATCGAAAATTTAATATTTTAATACGAAACTACCTCGAGGAGCTTCTTGAGTGCTTTTAATATTTATCATAAAAGTTTCATTTTGATAAAATGAATTTAAATAGGTGAAAAGTATTTTGAAAGCTCAGTCAACTATCGAGTTTTACTATTCATACCGCTTTCACTAAAACGTTGATTTCTCTCAAACCGTTAACTCAATTGACGCACCGTTTCCGCATGCGCGATATAGAAAAAATTTAGAATATATTATATTAAAATGTTTTTCTGGTAACAGGGGTGAAAATCCCGAAGTGGCAGTTTAATGGCAGTAGGTGTTCTTGGTGATCACTCCTTGCGCGACCTCGGCTCCGATATTTTTATAAAATCGAAAAATTAATATATTTAGCTGAAATTTTAAATAGAGCTTCCTAATTGTATAAGTAATCTACTGACCAAGTTTCATAATTTAAACAATGTTTAAAGGCCTCAATTATACAACAGTTTGGTTTTCTCGACTACGTTCACTAAAATGAACTTTTCTCCTAATCCGTAAATCGTCTAGGCACGATCTTTGTTTGGTTACAAACTATAAAATAATAAATTTACATCCATGTCCAGTGGTGTGTAAAAATATTAAATTTAAAGGTTTATTTATTGCTTAAAATATTACTAAATATAAATGGACATTACGACGACTATACGCGTAACAATTCCCGGTTTTAACTACGTTAGTTTCATTGGCAACAACTCAAACACCAATTCCTTCATATTTCCTGCAATATTAGTCCCTAAACTATATGATATCATCACCAGCATCAATCCATAACAATCAACCTTCAAAACCTAACTTTTTACAATTCAAACTCAATGAATCAACATGTACTTGAACATAACTCAAACTCAATCTTATAACTCAAGCAAATCAAAGGGTTGATGATGTTTATACCTTACTTGAAGCTTGTTAATACTTAATAAAGTCCTAAGATCCTTGATGAAGCCTCGGTCTAGCTTTAGGAGCCATAAACTTCCATGAAAAATCAAGAAAATAACTTAGTGATTTTTAGAGTTACTATTCACCCTCAACTTCAAACATTTTTCTAAAATTGAAAACTTCATGGATGGGCTTCAAATTTGGAAAGTGACTTACCCATGATATGGAGGAGCTTTGATTAAAATTTGATGATTTATGAATGAGTAGAACATGAGATTTGAATTTTTCTTTTCTTGGTGTTTTTGAAAATTACCATTGTGTTCTTAGAGAGAGAGAGAGTTGCTTGTCTTGGCTTCCTTTGGAAGTATTGGGTGATATTTGTGATATTTATTGTGTATGTATGTTTAATAATTCAAGATGCATCTATTTTCTAAGACTAGGTATAGGCTAGTACATGGATTTGTCAAACTTTTAATGATGAAGAACACAAATCCTTGTTTTAAGGAACCATGTTTCTAACTTGGTTCTAATTGATCAACCAATTTGGTTTCTACTTGTACTAATTTGGTCGGAATGATTTTTTATGGGATTTTTATGGCCTTAGTTCGTTTATTCATTCACTTACGGATTCGCTTGGTCGCTTATTCGTTTTCGTGGTAATTTTCGTAAGCTATTCGCGGGGTAAATTCTTTCTTATAAATCCTTTATATTTTGAAAACTTGTACTTGGATTTTAATTTATAGAATTCTAAGTTCTTATTCTTAATGTGATTCTCGTATTCCTCGATAGTCCGTAAGTTAAGGTCATTTTATAAAGTTCATTTTCTCCGAAAATGAATGGCTTTTACATATACTCATTTGGTACGTATAATCACAATATCAACTCGAAATCTTAAATTAAAAACTCGTATATGGTGTGATCGCAAAAGTTTTTATTAAACCGCAAGGTTACTATTCATAAAGGTTTTTTATCGATGTTAAAAATTCGGGTTTTTACAACATGAATCCATGAGATAGAAGATTGAATAAATACAACGAATCAAAACATGGAATTAAAGCTCCAAGTCCGTAACAGGGTCGCGAAAAGAAGTTCATCCATATGTTCAAACTTCTATGAAGAATAAAATATCAAAAAAAAATAGTGACAAATAAGTGTACTGATTCGAGTATTAAAGATTAAAGGATTTCAATGGAATGGAGCAATGAAGCAGGGTAAAGCTGATATCAACTAAAGATTGTAAATAGATCAAGTTATTCAAATATGTGTTTGTCATCTGTGAAACAGATGAGTGCGCTAGGTGTCAGCACTTTAAGAAATAAATGCATTAATCAATTTAAAGAAGTATGATGATAACAAAATATACGTAGTTGAAGGAATGACTTGAATGATCACAGTCTCATATAGAAGGAACAAGAAAATTTTTCTAAGGCAAACACACTTCATGTCACTTTCTAGCTTTAGAGTTAGATTATTTTATGGCTTAAAAGTCATGTCGCTTTCTAGTTAAGGCAGGACACATGTCACCTTTCGCCTTAGTTCATGTCGCCTTCTGCTATGTGCTTGTCGCCTCCTGAAAATTAACCAAGGCAAATGTCGCCTTGTGGCACGATCCCTATTGCCTTCTGGAATCAAAGGCACATTCTTTGTCGCCTTCTAGAATTGTGGTTTTGGCTCATGTAACCTTCAAGCTACTATCGCCTTCTAAGGACTTGGGTATTCAAACTACAACAACGTGAAACAGTTCAAATGCTTGGCTCTCATTAAACCACGTGTATAAATTGGTAAAATCTATAGTACAAAGAAGCATAAGCATTCAATTCTGTATTATTTTCTTCGGCAACCAACTGCACAATTATGAAACTTCACTGAAAGCTGAATATTTTCTTAAGCTTGTAATTATAACGTTATACTACCGAATTTATTGTAGCTAATCTTAATTAATTAGAGTGTAGAAAAATCAATATTTTTATTAATAAAATAATATATTCATCAAACTTGTTTGTGTTTATTTCGGTTCCGCGTTAAATCAAGATCTTGTTAAAAATCAAATAATTTGTGAGTATCGTACTTAACCCCCTTCTATGATAATTAGGGACCTAAAAATATAAAAAAGAAATTATTTTTTTTCGGTTTTCATAATTTACATATATTTGACGTATTGATCATTAATTACTATGTAGCCAAATTACACAAGTTAAGTGCGTGACGTGACATGCACTAATTGTAACTTACCATATTGTATTTGATAGGGAATAAAAATAAACCCTGATTGCGTAATTAATATCGCAAAATTGTATTAACATTGGGCTGATAGTTAAGAAGAGGCCCAAGAGCCTTGATAGGGGCCCAAAAATAGCCTAGAAATATAATTGGTGTTCAAAATTAATTAGACCAGATACAGTCCAATAACGAAGCCCAATTAGAAAGGGCCCAAAATCCTGAATATTAATTAATTTCGTAACTAATTATTAAGGGATAAATCAGCTGTCAAGATGAGTCCCAATGAGGATATAAATCCTTGAAGATTAGCCCCCAAGGGACCTGATAGGATAAGGAATCAGTTTCCTACTTCCCAGGACTCCAAAATCCATTCTAATTCTGAGACTTGCCCACCAAGTCTCCTAACCCAAGTCCAATTCAAGGACTCCTAAAACCTATATAAGGGGTCTCACCTCCACCAATCAGAACTACATTTTTTGGCTTGATTCTCTAATTCACAGAGATACGTATGCATCTCGTAAAGGCAGAGTTAAGATATGAAACACGAGAGCAGCCATTAAAGGCCTTGAGCTCCCGATCCTTAGTAATAAATACAGCAATTAATATACCTTAGTTTTTTATCCATAATATTTGGCGCCGTCTGTGGGGAAGCATAACAACAACCATGGCGAGAACACAGAGTGGACACAGCGCCCCTGAAGGAACACCAGCTGGGACAACTCAAACTATTTTGTCGATGGTGGAGATACCCCCACACTCATCCTACGCCTCACCCAAGGAGGAACCCCGATAGGGGCAACTGAGGCTCAACCACAAGGGATGAATCCCCCGGCTCCTCAAGGGACGAATCCCCAACTTCAGCAGATACATGCACCTGTGAACTCTCAACCCGCAAGGTATGAGTACTCAACTATTGTTACCACTAATCCCCCCTATGGGATGCCCCTTTACCCCGAGGTTGGAGGAAGTGGACATACTGGACGGAGTGAAGCACGGGGGCAAACACCCCCTACATACGAGGTTTGGCTCCTATCCCGGAGGATCAGGAATTTTCTGGTCCTTATACTGAGAGAGATTCCGAATCTTCGGATGATGAAGTGGCCCCAAGAAGGAGGCGCGTTGGCAAAGAGGTGATGCCTGATGGTAACCAGCGTCCCAGGAGCACCCGAGGAACGAATCCCCAAGAAGTGCAGGAGAGAATCAGGGCTCACGAGGCTGAGATTCAAAGGCTGAAGCACGACTTGGAGGTGCACCAGGCCCCCACTACCTCCAAGGGGGAGAAATCCTCCTCCAATCGTAGACCTGGATGGTCCATTATAAAGGAGGACTGTTGTCCCAAGAGCCGATCCAAACAATCTTCTTCCCCTTGGAGATCCTGATGATCCTACTCCACCATTCACTGAAGAAATAACGAGCGCTCGTATCTCAAAGAAATTCAAGATTTCCACCATCAAAGCTTATGATGGCAATGGAGATCCCGCTAACCATGTCAAGACATTCTCTAATGCACTATTGTTACAGCCCGTAAACGACACTATTAAATGTCGGACCTTTCCTCAAACCCTGTCGGGAATGGCTCAAAGATGGTATAACCGTTTGCCCCCGAATTCTATTGCGTCTTTCAGAGAGTTAAGTCAGGATTTTATTAAGCAGTTCATCGGTGAAAGAGTGCATGAGAAAAGCTCAGCATCCCTCATGAGCATTGTGCAAGGAGAAAAAGAGTCCTTGAGAGACTATCTGAATCGTTTCACTAAGTAAGCCATGAAGGTCCCAGATCTTGACGACAATGTGGCTATGATAACACTGCAGCAGGGAACTAGGGACGAGTTCTTCAAGATGTCGTTGGCCAAGCGTCCTCCTGAAAGCATGTTACAGCTCCAAGATAGGGCCGGGAAGTATATCCAGGTCGAGGAAAGTATGAGGAAAACGATAGTGAATAACGAGCCTACTGTTGGCAAGAAGCGAAGGACTAATCTGGAATATATTTCCAAGGATAAGTATCCTAGAACTGAGCAAAACAATGATTCAACCCCGAGGAAGGGAGGACCTGGACAAAAATTCACTGAATATGCTAAGTTGAATGCTCCTAGAAGCCAGATCTTAATGGAAATTGAGAAAGATAGAGATATTCATTGGCCTAAACCTTTGAAGGCTGATCCTACCAAACTAGATAAGAAAAAATATTGCAGGTTTCACAAGGATGCAGGTCATGACACCGATGAGTGTAGACAATTGAAATATGAAATAGAGTTCCTTATTCGGAAAGGAAGATTGAGAAAGTACACTGGAGATGGAGGAGATAGGAACAATAATATGAGAAAGAACTTTGATGATCGTAGGAGAGATCAAGACGACCAGAGGGGAAATCCCTAGCCTAGGGGACCGGTGATAAATGCGATCTTTGGAGGACCGCGACCCCAAGGGCCTGTGATAAATACAATATTTGGAGGACCAAATGCTGCTGGTTTATCCAAGAACTCAAGGAAAACATATACTAGAGAAGTTATGCATATTGTTGGGGAAGCCCCGAAGAGGGCCAGGACAGGAGTGACAATGGCATTTGATGATTCTGACTTGGAAGGTGTGAAATTTTCTCAAGATGACCCGCTGGTCATAACACCGATAATAGGGAATAGCTCGGTAAAGAGGGTCCTTGTAGATAACGATGCCTCGGTGGACATTCTACTCCATGATACTTTTTTAAGGATGGGTAACAATGATTCTTAATTAACCCCGACCGATATGCCAATATATGGATTCGCAGGAGTGGAGTGCCCCGTGGAAGGGATAATTAAGTTGCCAACAACCATAGGGCAGGAACCAAGGCAAGCAACACAGATGTTGGACTTTGTGGTGGTGAACGCTAGTTCAACTTATAATGCGATCATGGGAAGAACATGGATACATGCCTTCAAGGCAGTCCCTTCTTCCTATAATTCGGTGATAAAATTTCCCACTCGGAATGGGATTGGAGAAGAGAGAGGAGATCAAAAGATGGCAAGAAGTTGTTACGTGGCTTCCCTTAGGGAAGATGGAGTTGGGGGCAGGTTCTACCTATTGAAGACCTCAATATCAGGGAGAATGATGAGAAAAGGGGGAAGCCGGCAGAAGACTTGGTTTCGATTCCATTGGCTCCCGAAGATCATGAGAAGGTGACTTTCATTGGAGCAACACTAGAGGAACCCCTTAGAGGGAAGTTGGTAAAATTTTTGCAAGAAACCAGTGATGTGTTTGCATGGTCGACAGCTAACATGCCAGGTATAGACCCAGTACTGATCACTCACAAGCTGAATGTGGATCCAAACCGAAAGATTATGAAATAAAAAAAGAAGCTTTGCTCCAGAGAGGCAAGAAGCTATCAAACACGAAGTAGAGAAGCTCTTAGAGGCTGGTTTCATTGAAGAGATTCTATTTCCGGAATGGTTAGCAAACCCTGTAATGGTGAAGAAGGCTAATGGAAAGTGGAGAATGTGCATGAACTTCACTGATCTGAATGACGCATGCCCAAAAGATTATTTCCCGTTACCGAGGATAGATACATTGATAGATGCTACTGCTGGTCATGAGATCATGAGCTCCATGGATGGATTCAATGGGTATAATCAGATCAAGATGTATAAGGATGACATCCCAAAGGAATCATTCATAACTGACTTTGGTGTTTTTTGTTATCTTATTATGGCGTTCGGTCTCAAGAATGCAGGAGCCACCTATCAAAGGTTGGTAAACAAGATTTTCAAGGATCTTATTAGCAAGACTATGGAAGTTTATGTCGATGACATGTTAGTCAAGAATCTAGTGAGGATTGACCATATAACCCATTTGAGGGAAGCTTTTGAGGTCTTGAGATATCACAAAATGATGCTAAATCATATAAAGTGTGCTTTCGGGGTGGGATCTGGAAAGTTTTTGGGACTGATGGTCTCCAAGAGAGGAATCGAGGCCAACCCCGATAAAATAAAGGCAATCTTGGACATGGAGCCACCAAAGACTATTAAAGATGTTCAAAAGCTCACTGGAAGGATTGCTGCATTGGGGTGATTCATCTACAAGTCTGGGGACAAGTGCTTGTCGTTCTTCAAGTCCTTGAAGAAAGTTAAGGATTTCATATGGACTGAGGAAAGCCAGAAGGCATTTAAAGAATTAAAGAAATATATGGCCCAGGCCCCGTTGTTGGCCAAGCCAGCTCTGAATGAAACTCTATACTTGTACCTAGCCGTTTCAGAAAATTCCTTGAGCGCTGTATTGGTTAAGGAGGAACTTAAAGTCCAGAAACCCGTATACTATGTTAGCAAAATTCTGAACGGGGCTGAGTTGAATTATTCAACTATTGAGAAGTTTGCTTTAGCTTTGGTAATGGCCCCAAGGAAATTGCGTCCTTACTTCCAAGATCATAAGATTGAAGTGTTAACAAATCAACCATTGAGAAATATTATTCATAGTCCCAAGGCTAGTGGGAGGCTGATTAAGTGGACAATAGAGTTGGGAGAATTTGACATCAAGTACAAGACACGAACAACAATAAAAGCCCAGGCATTGGTTGACTTCATGGTGGAATGTACCATACCCAACCAATAAAGTCCTTAGGATCTACTAATCCAGGATACTTCTCTGAAACAGCCTTCACAGCCGCATCCCATCCCTGGGTAAACTGCAGAGAATAAAGACCCTTATCATGAATTTCCATGAGATTCTTGAATTTCGCAGAATCCATGTAATCATCAATAATGGTTTCTTTATCACTCCGGAGCTTAACTAACTCGGAATGAGCCTTAGACAGCCCCTCCCCTTTTGTCGTCAGCTTCTTCTCCAGAATCTCAGCCCTCTCTTTCCACTTCTTTATCTCCCTCTCGAACTCATCTGAATTCCCTTTCCAGGACCTAGCCTGATGAAGGGTTGCCTGGAAGTAGGTGTTGCTCTGCGCAAAGAAACATGAGTTAACACAAATCAGATAAAGAGATAGAAGTTGGAACTTAAAATAAAAGAAAGAGATATTACCAAAGCTTGGGCCTGAGAGCCCAGAAGCTCAATAGTCTCAATGTCACTTCCCGTGACAATGTCAGTAAAGTCGTGAGGAGTGATGGAATGATACGACCAGTCCTTCGCATGTTTGGTGGATCCTACAACCGTATCACTCCTTTTGAAGCCCCAGTTGGGCCTGAAAGAGTGCGCCTTCAAGGGGGGATCCACATCATCCCCCAGCTCTACCATCGGGACGTGGGGCCTAAGGAAGGAAGGGGCATCAGGCTTGCTCCTGGGGTCTTTGTTTAGCTTGGCCCTCTTCTGACGGCCAGATTCCCCCTCCTTAGGCATGTTGATGTTATTAATGGCCTCGCAAGCTGAAAGAAAAAGAAGAAAAGCATTAAAAATCTGGAAATAATAGAGTTGCAATAAAAGAAAGAATGAAATGGTTGCGCAGGTAAAGTTACCCTTATCGCTGGCCTGAGAGAGACCAACTTTCTTCAAGGAGAACTCCTCTAAAAGGGTCCAGGTATTTGTTTTCCCATAATCTGAAATAAGGGCTTGATAGGCCACCTCCTCCTCATCAGTTAGCCTAATGCTAGCGGGACTACCATCTGACACTTTACAAAAAGGCCTACGGAAGAGCGTGGCTCAATCACCCCCAGCCCAAGTCAGCCTAACAAACTCATCTCTCCACTTGGGGTTATTCTCAACTATGGAGTTACCATAAAAAATATGGGGAATTTTGGGCCGTTGACGTATTAAAACACAGCTCGGTTGAGATAAAGAACTGTTATAAAACTGGAATTTTTTTCTAAAGACAGCTATGGAAAGGGGAAATTTATTCCTAATACATAGAACCATAAAATAAATAATATTCCTCCATGCATTAGGAGGGAGCTGACTGAAGGGTTTTTAGCACATAAACGCAACGAAAACGTAAATTTAAATCTTAAAAAAAAACGAAACCCTCCGCAGGATCCATGCGAAAATAATACTTAATTCGTAGTTCAGTATGTTTACCTTAAGAAGCTTTACGTTAATGGAAAGATGGAGGTCTTGAATGATCACCACGTAGCCCATCACTGGAACGATCTACGCCTTGAAGGTATCCACACGAATGATCGCCCGGAGGATGGGTGTGTACTAGCACGTTCTTGAGGCCGCCTTCTTGCTCTCTCTATCTCTCTTCAAGCTGCTAGGGTTTATGTTTTATCAAATAAAACGTGTAATCCTAATTCTATTAGAAAAAGATATTATATAGGCAAGAGTGTTAGGTCCCAATTTGTTTGTAGAAGGGGGGGTTGAATGCAAACAATACCGTTTAATCGAATAAAATGCGGAATAAAATTGTGAAACAAAATTCAAGTTAAATAAAACTTTTATTAAACTTGAAAGGTGTTACAACTACGGTATCGGTTACAAGGGATTAATCTCAAATCAATTATTACAAATCTAGAATAAATTCGACATGAACTTTTTCTAATTTTATAATTAAAAGATCAAATGCTAAATGCGATTTGAGATTAAGTTCTAGGGATTTTAATCCGCTAGATTGATACACAAGAACAAGATAAGTATTTCTAGTTGATTGGATTTAACTTTACAATCTAGAAATTGATCTTGAAGTTGCAGATGAGATGAAATATTTTTCTGCTCCTTTTTCTTTTTGTTCTTGAGTTTGTGTTCTGTTTGATTGATTTGTAAATAATAGACTTCTGCTCCTTTTTATCAAACAGCCGAATGTAAACATGTACTGGCATGACAATCTTCTTTGGCCAGCAAGACTTTCGGTATGACAAAATTTACAACTAGCAAGACAATTAAAATGAGCTAGCAAGACTTTCGGTATGACTATTGATTGTCATACCGATTGTCATATTAGTTCAAATAAATTGTCTTGCTGAATTAATAACAGATTTTAATCTAAACAGAAATTCTAATAAGACAATTAAATATATTGGCATGACTTTCGGTATGACTATCAATTGTCATACCGATTGTCATACTAGTTCAAATGAATTGTCTTGCTGAATTTAAGCAGATTTTTAAACCAATTAAAATCTTGTAAATCCTTAATATTAATTCTAAATTAATTAATCAATTTAATTCAATTAATCAATAAATTAATCTTTGCAGATTTAATTTATTTTCTTAATTAAATTATATGACTTAATTAATTAATAGAGAATTAATACTAACCCTGAGCAGCATCCATTCTTCTGACAATCTTCTGAAAGTCACTGAGACTTATGAATCAATTCCACCACTTCAATGCTGACACTCGATGTACTGTCTGGTTCATGAGTGACTAACTTCGGTGACGTTTCTTCATGTCTTGACTTTGATATTCTGATTGAATCCTTGTAATAAATGATACCCTGACGAGATCTCTGTCACTTGATTAAATCCACGATCTTGATTTATATCACTGAGGCATGATCAAATTCTTGAACTTCTTCCAGTGAATCTTCAAGTCTGCAGATGAACAATGTTTCTTTATTCTTTGACAGATGTTACTTTGTGAGATCTCTCTGATGATAGATCCACTATTTACTTATTACATTCTTATTTGAGTTGAGTTAAATACTCGAATAAACGAGTAGGCTATGACATATGCCTTTCAATCTCCCCCTATTTGTTTGTTAGACAATAACAACAAATACCTAGAGGATAACTCAACTAACAAATAAGAAAAAGATATAAACAGTAATGTAAAGTAAATAGCAGAAAAGTTCTGGATTATATTTAACATTTTCCAGATTCCAAATGAAATTTACAAGTGAATACAAGATAGATGTTCCTCTAGCCTGAACATATAACTATATTAGACTATCTTGATTCATAAAGCTCTAATCATATTACATTGAGTTTTGAGCTAATTGACTTCAGTTGTCTTCTCTTCTGACTTCACCTTCTTCTAAATCTTGAAGCAATTCCTTGTCAAAGACACGATCCTTTTCTGAAGTGAAGCTTGCTGGTCTGACTGGTTGAACTCCAACTGACTTCAGCTTATTCTTGAGTTGATTGTATCTTTTAACATTCTTTTCACAATAAGCTTGAATCAAGTCAGTAGCTTGAGTCTTCAACATGGATGAATATCCAGCAGTTCTCAAATGATGTTCCATCCAGACCAGATGCTTAGCTGAGTAGTCTTTAAGAGATTGTACATCTGGCTGACAGATTTGAAGACAATCAGACTTAAAGAATCTCACCTGATGAGGATTGTTGACCACTTGAGGACTAGCCCTGCTGGCAAACTCTTTAAGCCTTTCTCGAAGAACTTCATTCAATTCTGAGCTTCTTTTGACTTTGTTTAAAAGAACCCAAATCTCTGACAAAGAACGATTCTCAAATAGATGAAGTGACATCTTGAATGATCCTTCACTCTGACAATATACAAAAATGCTCATCTCATTTAGGGATCTATCAAAAGCAGCTGTGATCCTTGAGACTTCAGTCTTGATAGCATTCATGTACATATCATTGTTAGGATTTGAGATTTCCAGCTTGTCAAGAAGATGTAAGAACTGCCTATCATTGTTAGTGCTCAGCTGAGGCATATCAAGTACTCTCCTAGCTTCATCCCATTTTTCACCAATCTTTAGTCTGACATCTCTTCTCCTTTCTTGTGCCTTAATGTCATGAAGACGTTGCTTTTGAAGAGTTTCTGTTCTTTGAATGTCTTTTCTCATGTCAATGATCTGAGAGACCTTCTTGAGTTCAGCTTCTTTTCTTTTCATCTCTGACTGCTCCTTCTGAAATTCTTTCTCAAACATAGGATCCACTTGAGCTTCTTCTTCCCATTCTCCAAAATCACTTTCCTCTTCAGCTTCAAATAACCCATCTTTATCTTCCTGAACTGGTTCAGTGGGAATGTCAAAAATATCAAAGTCATCCTGTTCTCCACTGTAGTAGACATCATCAGCCTTTCCTTTGTTTCCAGCAGAGGTATCTTTTTCTTTCCCTTTGGCACTACTCCCTTTCTTCTCCCCCTTAGTTGAGGGATCCTCTACTGACTTTCCTTTAGAACCTCCATCACCTCCAGAGCCTGATCCTCCACCAGACGGTCCTTCAAAATAAGTTCTTTGTTCTTTATTAGGGCAATGAGAATTCTTGATCATGAAATATAGGTGCTTCATCCCTTCATTGAGATGTTCCATGCCCGTCTCTATCTTTAGAAATCTTGAGGAGTCCAGTGAATGATTCATCTCAACGAGGTCTTCAAGAGAAGTCATTCTTGTGTGTAGAGAGCAGAAGTTGGATATGTCATCAGCTGATAAAGTTGGAGTGTCCTGAATAGAATTGAGCTTTGGTATTACAGTGGTCTTTAGATCTGAGATGTCATTCCTTATGATTGCAAGCTGATTGTTGACAGAGGTGGAAGAAGAAGACCGTTCAACCACTTGTGCTTTGAATGCTTGAGCTTCAGCTTGGCTTTTAGCAAGTTCTTCTTTTAGGGCAGCAATCTGAGCTAACAGGTTTACAGTATCAGTGTCTGTGTGTGCTCTCACCTGAATTTCACTCGTGTTTGGTTCACTCACCTCACGTGCATGTGTTTCTCTCAATATAATTGCTCGTGAGGAGTCTTCCTGTTGATGTTCTTCTGTACCTGCATTAAAAATCACCCTAGCCTCTTCAAGAGAGGTCAGTGGTGGTGCAATGGGAATTCGCGAGTCCCGATCCTCAGTCAATACTATCAAATCTTTTGGAATAGATGTCTGAATTGCTTCAGGGATAGATTGACCGAGTTGCCCTCCACTTTCTCCAGATAAATCTGCGAGTGGAGAATCCCATAAGGGAGCCAGAGGTGTTGGATCTGGGAGGGGAGAAAATGACTCTATTAAAGATGGCGGAGAGTCAGATTTTCTCTCTGAAGCATGTGACTGCTCTTCTGCCGTAACTATGGCAGGCACTGTAACCGACTCTACGTGCACTCCTCGCTGTGTGTCCTGAGTATGATCTGGGGAAGTGTATGGTTCCATTGTGAGTAATGGAATTATGCTTGACTCAGTACAAGATGCCATGGCCCTATGGCGAATTTCAATAGATGCATCCTGTTGAGAGAATGCCTCTAGTAACTGTTCATTGGCCATTTCAAAGTCTATGTCCTGTTGGGAGGACAAGGATGGGCTTTCAGATGCCTCAGAATATGTTCTTCTTTTCTTAGGAGGAGGCAGAGCTGAGGGTTCACTCATATTTAACAATGTACTACTTCCTAGTAATCTTCTGGGTAACATTTTAGACAGTGGTGGAGAGGTTGAGATAGAATGTGACTCTGTGTTTGGCTCTATGACCTGGGATTGAAGCTGTGGTTCTACAACTTCATGGTCAGCCCTATCAACCACTGGGGGTCTTTCAACAGAAGTAGGAAGGGAGTGAGAGTGAGGAATTACTACCTGTAATGGAAGAGCCTGGGTGGCTTGAACCACTGGAGGTTGAGGTTGCTGTTCATGGCCGGGAAGATTGAAAATAGGTAAAGGAATATAAGTGGCCATGAAAGCAGATACAAGTACTGGAACTTGCATGAATTTGAAGGTTGTGTCTTGGCGAGTGTAAATCTTTTTGCTAACTGGAGGGGGTTCGGTTACTGCAGAGTTAGCAAAAAGGGCTTTGTGTTCAGGTGAGAGAAGATGATCTGCTATAAGCATGAGAAAATGAGCATAGTAACATGATACCCTACGATTTGTAGAATGATCACGTAAAGCAGAAGTTAGACGTCTCAAGAGAATGGGAAAAAGTAGTTTGCCAAAATTGATCCTTTGATTGAAAACAACCGCCAGACCAATATACTGCAGAGTGGAAGTGATGTTATGAAAATTGGATTTTGTGCAGTTGGCAAACACTTTGGAAAGTGTATCGAAGAAAATATCCCATTCAGACACCAAATTTGATTTAGAAAGTTTGGTTAAATTGATCACCCCCTGATAGTGAGTAGCATTGAAAAAATTTGTGATATCATTTTCAGAGGGTAAATTACAGAAATTGTCTAGTGGAAAATTTAACGCACGATTGACGACTGTTTCATCAACTACATACTGTGTGTTTGCGACGGTGAATGAAAAAGATTTTGAATCATCGGCCACAGTAGAGGTTGTGCAAATCAGTCTAAGTAGATCGACGTTTAAAATCACATTTGATTTAATAGCAGAGCTAACAATCGAATGGTTATTTAAAAATCTAATCCATGGCTTAAATTTTTCAACATCACATTTTTCCGGATTAAAATAACCAACCTGATTATGCGCGACAATTTGGAAATTGAGAGCCATTTAAAATAATAATAAGACACACGCTTTCAGAATTTTAAGAATAATATTAAGAAAATTCGAATTAATTAAATTAATTTAATAATTCAAATTAAATTAATTATAATCAAAAAAATTTAGACAGAAATGTATCTCGTTAAAATTCTTAACTCACAAACGCAGTTTTGAAGAGCCAAAAGACACAAATCAGAAATTAGAATAAAAATAAAAAGTTCAAAATCAACAAACACAAATTGAATTTGAAGGGGCAAACTGATAAAAAAAATTTTGAAAATTTTGACAGCACTCCTGTATGTATATATATGTAAGTATATATCACAGGAGTGAAGATTCAGTTTGCTGAGTAAAAACTCGAGCAAGGAAGGAAGCAATTCGTTGGTTTTAGTTCGAAGAGAGAGAAGAGAGAAAACTGTTCGACTTAAACAAAATGAACTGTTGAAATGGTTTAAAAAAACAAACACACGCCTTTATATTACAGCTGGTATGACAATCCGGGATTGTCATACCGATTGTCATACCAGGCAAAAGAAGGAAGAGAAAAAAATAGAATAAATACTAAAATTATAACTGGTATGACAATCTGATAGTCATACCGATTGTCATACCAGTATAATAATAAAAGGAAAATAATTATATATATGGTTTATAACTGGCAAGACAATTGATAGTCATACCGATTGTCTTGCCAGTATAAAACTGTACTGAATAATATAATAAACAAAATTTAAACTGAAATGACTTTCAGCAAGACAATTTCAATTGTCTTGCCGATTGTCATATCAACTTTAAACACAGAAACATACACATATATAAATTTATAAAGACTTATATAACTTAGTAAAAATATCAGAAAATATTTACAAAATAGTAAAACTGAAATACAGACTTATAATATTTACAGTTCAACATGCCCAATTTACCAACTAATCTGGTAAATGTGGATTCGTCAAGTGGTTTAGTGAAAATATCTGCTATTTGTTCTTCTATTGGAACAAAAAATAGTTCAACAGTACCATTCATGACTTGCTCTCTAATAAAATGATACCTGATGTCAATGTGCTTTGTCCTCGAGTGCTGCACAGGGTTGTTGGTGATGGCTATTGCACTTGTATTGTCACATAAAATAGGAATCTTGTTCAATACAGAGCCATAGTCTCGTAGTTGGTTCCTAATCCACAAGATCTGAGCACAGCAGCTTCCAGCAGCAATATATTCAGCCTCGGCCGTTGAGTTGGAAACTGTTTGCTGTTTCTTGCTGTACCATGAGACTAGCCTGCTTCCTAGGAATTGACAACTTCCTGAGGTGCTTTTCCTATCAACAACACTTCCTGCGTAATCTGAATCTGTATATCCAACAAGGTTAAAACCAGATTCTTTAGGGTACCAAATACCTAGATTTGGTGTTCCCTTAAGATATCTTAAGATTCGTTTAACAGCAACGAGATGAATATCTCTAGGATCCGCTTGGAACCTTGCACATAAACATGTAGCATACATAATATCTGGTCTACTTGCAGTAAGATAGAGTAACGAGCCAATCATACCTCTGTAGCTTGTGACATCTACCTTAATGGAGTTTTCACATGGTCCAAGCTTGACAGCTGTAGTTGATGGAGTCCTTGCTGATGTAGAGTCCTCTAGATTGTATTTTTTGAGGAGTTCCTTGAGATACTTGGATTGACAAATAAATGTTCCATCTAACCTTTGATTTACTTGTAATCCAAGGAAGAACTTCAGCTCACCCATCATGCTCATTTCAAACTTGCTGTGCATTAACTTAGCAAATCTCTTACAGAGATTATCATTAGTAGACCCAAATATTATATCATCCACATAGACTTGGACTAATATAGTATCCTTCTTATGTGTTTTAGAAAAGAGAGTTTTGTCTATGACACCTCTAATAAAGCTATTTTCAATAAGAAATTCAGAGAGAGTGTCATACCATTTTCTTGGAGACTGTTTTAGCCCATAGATAGCCTTGAAAAGAAAGAAGACAAAATCCAAATGATCTGGATCTTCAAAACCAGGAGGTTGCTCTACATATACCTCTTCATCCAGCTTTCCATTCAGAAAGGCGCTCTTGACATCCATTTGATAAACTTTAAAGTTTGAAAATGCTGCGAATGCCAGAAATATCCTGATGGCCTCAAGTCTAGCCACTGGAGCATAGGTTTCATCATAATCAATGCCTTCAGCTTGAGAATACCCTTTAGCTACCAGTCTTGCCTTGTTTCTAGTAACCACACCATCTTCATCTAGTTTATTCCTGAATACCCACCTAGTACCAACAGCTTTCTTGTGTACAGGCCTAGGTACCAGTTTCCAGACTTGTTGACTTTCAAACTGATTGAGTTCATCTTGCATAGCAATCACCCAATCTGGATCAGTCAGTGCTTCTTCAATTTTCTTAGGTTCCATCTCAGAAAGAAATCCTGAGAACAGACACTCATTTTGAGTAGCACGTCTAGTTCTGACTCCAACATCTGGATCACCAATAATCAACTCAAAAGGGTGAGCTTTATTCCAGACAGTATGTCTTGGAAGATTTGATCTTGATGATTCGCCTTGAAATTCATTGTGATGTTGTGTCCTACTAGATGATCCTTCAGCATCTCCCCCTGAGTTGTTGCCATGTTGACTTGAAGATTCTCCGTCAGTAGCAGTGGTATCTCCATTGTTGCCAAAGTTTCCATCACTATTACCTTGAGTATCATCAGGATTAATAGGTTCTTCACCAGCAACAACCTCAGGTACTTGACCATGTTCTGATTCTGAATCTGACGTATCATCAAACTTCAGTTTCTCAGAAGGATCTTCAGTTTGGATACTAGGGAGTTTAGTGTCATCAAATGTAACATTGACACTTTCAGTTACTTTGTGTTGATCAATGATATACACTTTATATGATCTTCTTCCATATCCAACAAAAATACCCTCATATGCCTTTACCTCGAACTTACCACGACGATCATCTCCATCCTTGAGCATGAAGCATCTGGCACCAAATACATGAAAGTATTTGATAGAAGGTTTCTGTTCATTCAAAATCTCATAAGGAGTTTTCATGAAGTCTTTGTTGATTAGAGTTCGATTCTGAGTATAACATGCAGTATTGACAGCTTCAGCCCAAAAGTACATTGGAAGACCTGATTCACTTAACATCGTTCTTGCAGCTTCAATCAATGTACGATTCTTCCTTTCTACCACTCCATTTTGCTGAGGGGTTCTAGGAGCTGAAAATTGTCTGGTAATCCCTTTGTCTGTACAGAATCCATTGAGAAGTGCATTCTTGAATTCTGTCCCATTATCTGACCTTATTGCTCTAACAGGGACGTTAGAATCTAACTCAATCATCTTGATATGATCAATCACAACTTGTGGTGTTTCATCCTTAGAGTGAAGAAATAAAACCCACGTATACTTGGAATAGTCATCAACTATCACAAGACAGTAACACTTCTTTGACATAGAAAGGATATTAACTGGACCAAATAAATCCATGTGCAATAATTGCAGAACACCAGTTATGGAAGATGTGTCAGTGCCTTTGTGACTTGCTTTCTTTGACTTTCCTTTCTGGCAAGCCTCACATAGTCCTTCTGGAGAGAATTCCAGCTGAGGCAGACCTCTTACCAATTCTCTTTTGACAAGAGAATTCATTATTTTGAAATTGAGATGAGAAAGTCTCTTGTGCCATAGCCAACTCTCATCTGACGATGCCTTTGCATAGAAACAATTGACTTCAAGATTGCTTCCAGAGTTCATGTCAGCTACGAACAGATTTCCTTTCCGGATTCCCATTAAGGAGGGTTTTTCACTTTTCTTGTGCAGAATCTGACACTTCAGCTTGTCGAATAAAACATTGTAGCCGTTGTCACAGAACTGACTAATGATAAGCAGATTGTGTTCAAGTCCTTGCACAACATATACATTTTCAATGATAACATTTCCAGCTAGCAAACAGCCATATCCCTCCGTTAAACCTTTGCTGTTATCTCCAAAGGTAACCACTGGGCCAGCTTTCTCAACCACATTTGATAGCAGGGCTCTATCTCCGGTCATATGTCTTGACGATCCGCTGTCAAGAATCCACACTACCGGTTGTACCTGTTTAATGCCCTGCAATACAAATGGATTAGACCTTCTTCGGAACCCAAGCTTGGCTGGGTCCGGCATACTTGTAAAATTGGCCTTTATCAGGCAAAACAACATTCTTAATTTCAATATTCTCAACGTTCTCAATGACTGAACATTTGACCTTGTGAACAGCCTTGACAAATTTCTGTTTAGGCTTAGGCACAAATGTCTCCTTTCTAGCTATAGGAGGACTAGCAGTCTTAGACCTATCATGCTTTCTATTATTCACATGCTGACGAGGAGTAGTCTTATCATTAGAAACATGCTTACCATTAAAATAAGCAAACAACAGATTAAAAGCACAAGACATACAATCAGGAACACCACATGCTTTATGAGAAGGATTAACAATAGGCAACTTATGCATGGTAGACATGGCATTTGTGTTATCCAACTCATGTGTGTCTGAGTTAGTCTCAGTTGCTTTCACAACCTTGACTGGAACTTTTGACACACTTGACTTGGAGACAGCTTTCCCATTAGCATTATCTTCAGCACGGATTTCTTCTTGAATAATAAAAGAGGTCTCATCAAATGGTTCAGCAATTGATTCTTTATAGAGGGGTTCATCAACACCCTTAAGCACATGTGGTACTTCCCTGCCTTTAGCACATACATGAGGAGGGGAGTTTATGCCTAATTTTCCAATAGCAGCATTGTAATCATAACCTATTCCATGTGTTTGATTAACAGCTTGCTTATTGTAAAACTCTTTGGACTTCGAACAAGAATTAAAGTAAGCTTTAACCTTAGCCTCAAGACCGGTGATCTTGTCTTTGAGAATAGTTTCGAGTTGTCTATAACAGTCAACTCTATTCTCTAGAAAAAATACTTGTTCTTTTAGTTTATCTTGATTAATGTGCACAAGTCTTAATTCATTGACCTCTTTCTCAAGGTCTTTGATTTGTTGATTTAACAATTCATTATCACGACGAGCACAATCTAAGGAACCTCCTAGATGATAAACTAATTCAGCATCAGTAAATTTTACCTCTTTTCTTGACGATGAGGTGCTTGCATTACTAGCCATGAGAGCAAGATTCCCAACTTCTTCATCTTCACTGTAAGTATCATCCCAGCTTCTTCCCTTTGCCAGGTACGCCCTTTCAGATTTACTCTTCTGATTAGAATCGTAAGAGTTCTTCCTAGCTTGTTTTGGCTTCCTGCATTCTGTGTCAAAGTGTCCCAACTCATTACAGTTGAAGCATCGAATGGTGCTTTGATCAACCATCCCTGTTTTATACCTACCACTGCTGGTGTTAGAGGATGAAGATCCACCTTTCTGGAATCTGTTGTAGTTGGACTTGTACTTGAACTTGGGATTCCTTTTGAATCTGACATTTGAGAATCTCTTGACAATCAGGGCCATTGACTCATCCTCCAATTGCTCCAGTTCTTCCAAGGAATAATAATCATCTCCTGATTGATTTGTAGTAGGAGAATCAAATTCTGCTACTATCACATTATCTTCAACCTTGGAAGACTGTACCATTCTTTCTGACTGTTGAGATTGTTGTTGATATTGTGGTTGTTGTTATTGTTCATCAGCTACTAGAGCAGTAGACGTGCTGACCACTCTTCCTTTCCCGTAAACTTCCTTCTGCTGAATCTGCTCCAACTCATAAGTCTTTAACACACCATAGAGCCTTTCCAAAGAAATCTCACTCAGATCTCTTGCTTCTCTTATGGCAGTGATTCTATGTTCGAGATGAGTTGGCAGTGTTAAAAGGAACTTTTTGTTGACCTCCCTGATGGAATAGTATTTACCATTAATGTTCAGGTTGTTGATCAATGCATTGTACCTCTCAAACACTTCAGTGATTCCTTCTCCTGGATTGGATTTAAAGTATTCATACTCAGAGGTTAGGATTTCTAGTTTGTTCTCCCTAACTTCCTCTGTGCCTTCATTAATAATCTCAATAGTTTCCCAGATATGTTTGGAATCTTTACAATTCATCACATGTCTATTCATCAGGGGATTAAGGGAATCTACTAAGATTAATTGAAGGCTAGCATCCAGGGAAGCTTCTTCTATTTCAGCAGGAGAGAAGTCCTCAGGATCCTTCACATAAGTTCTCGCTTTGGTGATCACCACATCATTTTCTATTACCTCTGGTTCCATAACCATTGGAATTTTTGGACCCTTCTTCAACACTTGCAAATATTTGGGATTAGCAACCTGTAAAAATAGTAGCATCTTCTTCTTCCACATAACATAATTTTCTTTATCGAAAAGTGGAATTTTAACGGTTCCAACTTTTTGTGTAGTCATTATGAATTTTTTGAGTGAATAAAAAATTTAAGAAGTGAAAGAAACACAAAAGTCTAGGATCTAGATTTGTACGTTAATCAGAAGGCTCTGATACCAATTGTTAGGTCCCAATTTGTTTGTAGAAGGGGGGGTTGAATGCAAACAATACCGTTTAATCGAATAAAATGCGGAATAAAATTGTGAAACAAAATTCAAGTTAAATAAAACTTTTATTAAACTTGAAAGGTGTTACAACTACGGTATCGGTTACAAGGGATTAATCTCAAATCAATTATTACAAATCTAGAATAAATTCGACATGAACTTTTTCTATTTTTGTAATTAAAAGATCAAATGCTAAATGCGATTTGAGTTTAAGTTCTAGGGATTTTAATCCGCTAGATTGATACACAAGAACAAGATAAGTATTTCTAGTTGATTGGATTTAACTTTACAATCTAGAAATTGATCTTGAAGTTGCAGATGAGATGAAATATTTTTCTGCTCCTTTTTCTTTTTGTTCTTGAGTTTGTGTTCTGTTTGATTGATTTGTAAATAATAGACTTCTGCTCTTTTTTATCAAACAGCCGAATGTAAACATGTACTGGCATGACAATCTTCTTTGGCCAGCAAGACTTTCGGTATGACAAAATTTACAACTAGCAAGACAATTAAAATGAGCTAGCAAGACTTTCGGTATGACTATTGATTGTCATACCGATTGTCATATTAGTTCAAATAAATTGTCTTGCTGAATTAATAACAGATTTTAATCTAAACAGAAATTCTAATAAGACAATTAAATGTATTGGCATGACTTTCGGTATGACTATCAATTGTCATACCGATTGTCATACTAGTTCAAATGAATTGTCTTGCTGAATTTAAGCAGATTTTTAAACCAATTAAAATCTTGTAAATCCTTAATATTAATTCTAAATTAATTAATCAATTTAATTCAATTAATCAATAAATTAATCTTTGCAGATTTAATTTATTTTCTTAATTAAATTATATGACTTAATTAATTAATAGAGAATTAATACTAACCCTGAGCAGCATCCATTCTTCTGACAATCTTCTGAAAGTCACTGAGACTTATGAATCAATTCCGCCACTTCAATGCTGACACTCGATGTACTGTCTGGTTCATGAGTGACTAACTTCGGTGACGTTTCTTCATGTCTTGACTTTGATATTCTGATTGAATCCTTGTAATAAATGATACCCTGACGAGATCTCTGTCACTTAATTAAATCCACGATCTTGATTTATATCACTGAGGCATGATCAAATTCTTGAACTTCTTCCAGTGAATCTTCAAGTCTGCAGATGAACAATGTTTCTTTATTCTTTGACAGATGTTACTTTGTGAGATCTCTCTGATGATAGATCCACTATTTACTTATTACATTCTTATTTGAGTTGAGTTAAATATTCGAATAAACGAGTAGGCTATGACATATGCCTTTCAAAGAGCTATTGGGCCTCCAACCCTAACTTAATTTTAGAGTTATTATTATTATTAAATTCGAAATTCTAATTATTGTATTATTAAGGCTCACTTAATCATCTAATAACTTAATTTCGGATTTAATATTAAGTTTGAATTTCCTATTTATTTAATTAATTAAGTCACACTTAATTAATTATAAATAATTTGAATTACTTACATTTAATTTAAATTCGAATTTAAATTAAATAATCCTCCAATCATTCTTTGTGCGACCCTTTAGGTTATTATTACGTTGGCAACAATTTTAAATCTAATTTAAAATCATAAATAATGAGCGGCATCTAGTAATACATCATTGTTACCCAAGTAATAATAATTAAATCGGTGATCGATTAAACCTTTTGTGTATAATGTACAATGTACTATAATCCTTTTAACCATATATTATAGATTAAACTCGAGGCATGTTATGTGGCATCCTCTTCATAATTTAATCCAGGTTTCCTTGATCGATGAGTAGACTATAACATCAAATCAACATTTGAGCATGGCCATGCATTTCATAGTCTAACTCAAACAAGAGGCCAATAATATCACTCCTAAAATAGGAGGGTTAAATCCTTTCTAGATCATTCATATTTCTCATATGATTCATAATATACCCAATATACACTTTATCATCACCCGGTCAAAGGTAACTTTTAATGCAACCAAAGTATATTAATTCTCATATAGAAATATAATGATTTCAAGTCTAAGGACCAATACATCATTATCACTGTGAGAATTACTTATGACACAACAGACATGTAGAATCTCACATTGGGTCTTCCAGCACCATGTATATAATACATGTGCCTGTGTTTTGACTTTAGTATCACTATGCCTATGATCAATGAGATGTGATCATCAGTCAACATTCACACTAGTCTTGATGCATTATTATTATCCCTTAATAATAATACTCGACTAGGGATCTTTAGGAATATCGATACTATTCTCATAATCTCATTTCTAAGTCACGTACTTAGAGATATAAAATTACATATCATATTCCAAGGACATTTATTAATCTAACATCTTATCGCAGAAAATAAAGATATAATAAATTACTAAAGAATAATCCATATAATCAGAATTAATAATCCAAATGTTTCATAATATAAACATAATAATGTTGTCTTTAGGGCACAAACACTAACAATCTCCCACTTGCACTAGAGCCAATCACCCAGATATCTAATACCCATGGAACTAGTATGACATTCGTGCTTTTGCTGCGACAAAGCCTTAGTCAGTGGGTCTGCAACATTATCGTCAATATGTACTTTACATATATGTATATCTCCTCCATACACCAAGAATGAATCTTTAGTCCTTTTCAAGTACTTAAGAATATTCTTGACTGTTGTCCAGTGACCCTCGCCAGGATTAGACTGGTATCTGCTCGTCATGCTCAAGGCATACGAAACATCAGGTCGAGTATATATCATCGCATACATTATAGATCCAATTGCCGAAGCATATGGAACTCTGCTCATACGGCCCTTATCATCTAATGATTTAGGGAAGTTGTCTTTTGAGATCAATATCCCATGAGACATTGGGACATATCCTCTTTTTGCCTCTTGCATCCCGAAATGATGCAATACTTTGTCAATATATGTACTCTGACTTAGGCCGATTAATTTCCTTGATCTATCTCTATAGATCTTGATCCCTAATATATAGGTAGCATCACCTAAGTCCTTCATCGAGAAACTATTTCCCAACCAAGTCTTAACAGCTTGTAGAGAAGGTATGTCATTCCCTATTAGTAATATGTCATCTACATATAGTACTAAGAATGCCACGTGGCTCCCACTAACCTTCTTGTAAACACATGGTTCATCTTCATTTTGAATAAAGCCAAATTCTTTGAATGTTTCATCAAAACGGCGATTCCATCTCCTTGAGGCTTGCTTCAATCCATAAATAGATCGAAGCAACTTATAGACCATCTTAGCAAACTTGGGATCGACAAAACGCTCAGGTTGTATCATCTATACATCCTCTTCAAGGCTCCCATTTAAGAAAGCGGTTTTGACATCCATTTGCCAAATCTCATAGTCGTAGTAAGCAGCTATTGCTAGCAAAATCCTGATGAACTTGACCATAGCAACTGGTGAAAAGGTCTCATCATAGTCTATACCATGAACTTGTTTGAAACTTTTTGCCACTAGTCGCGCTTTATAGGTCTGTACTTTACCATCCATGTCAGTTTTCTTCTTGAAAATCCACTTGCACCCTATAGGTTTTACCCCTTCAGGTGGATCAACTAAAGTCCATACTTTATTTTGATACATGGATTCCATTTCGGATTTCATGGCCTCTAGCCATCTCTCGGAGTCTGGACTGTTCATAGCATCTTGGTAGGTAAGAGGCTCATCATTATCTATGAGCATTACATCATCATCTTGAGTCAAGAGAAATCCATAATATCTCTCTGGCTCATGACGAGCCCTAGTAGATCTACGAACAACCTGTGTTTCCGGAGCAGGAACATCTTGATGTACTTCCTGCCCATTTTCCAACTCTGGTTCAATATTATTTTGTACAACTCGATCTTCATCGAGATCTATAGTCCTCCCACTAATTTTCTTTGAAAGTAACTCTCTTTCAAGAAATACAGCGGTTCGAGCAACAAACACTTTGTTCTCGATAGGATTATAGAAACTATACCCTTTAGTTTCTTTAGGATATCCCACAAAATAACATTTATCTAATTTTGGTCCCAGCTTGTCAGACACCAAGCATTTCACAAACGCTTCGCATCCCCATACTTTCATAAAAGATATGCTATGACGTTTCTCAGTCCATATCTCATATGGAGTCTTTTGAACCGATTTAGTTGGAACTCGGTTTAGTGTATATGCAGCCGTTTCTAGAGCATAATCCCGGAAACTTATTCGAAGATCTGCTAGACTCATCATTGATCGCACCATGTCCAACAAGGTACGATTTCTCCTCTCAGAAACTCCATTCCATTGAGGCGTTCCAGGAGGAGTAAGTTATGATATGATACCACACTCCTTCAAGAAACCTTTAAACTCGAGGCTTAAGTATTCTCCTCCACGATCTGATCGTAGAACTTTTATACTTTTCCCTGTTTGCTTTTCCACTTCAGCCTTGTATGTTTGGAACTTTTCAAAAGAATCGGATTTGTTCTTCAAAAGATACACATATCCATATCTACTGAAATCATCAGTAAAAGTAATAAAGTAATAAAAGCCACCTCTTGTCATCGTACGTATTGGACCATATACATCACTATGTATAAGTCCTAATCGTTCGGTGGCCCTTTCACCTTGTCCGGTAAAAGGATCTTTAGCCATTTTGCCAACGAGACAAGATTTGCATTCTTCGTATGATTCAAAATCAAACTTATCCAAGTAACCATCTTTATATAATTTGGAAATGCGTTTCTCATTTATGTGACCTAAACGACAATACCAAAGGTATGTTTGATTTGAGTCTTTCATCTTAATACGTTTATTATCATTATTTATGTTATAGACAGGAGTATCTATATCAAGAACATATAAATCATTAAACAAACGTGCAACCCCGTAGGTAACATTATTGAATGAAAAGGAACAATTATTATTCTGAATCAAAAACAAAAAACCTTTCTTGTCCAAACAAGAAACCGAAATAATATTTCTGCAAATCGCAGGCACGTAAAAACAGTTATCTAGTTCTAAAACAAGCCCATCGGGAAACGATAAACGATAAGTCCCTACAGCTAAAGCAGCAACCTTTGCTCCATTGCCAACTCGTAGGTCGACTTCTCCCTTCGCCAATGTCCTACTTCCCTGCAGTTTCTTCACATTTATACAAATATGAGAACCACATCCAGTATTTAATACCCAAGATGTAGAAGTAGACAAATTGACATCAATAACATAAATACCTGAATCAGAAGCAGTAACAACAGCCTTCTTCTTCTTCTTCAGATCCTCCAAATAAGCATGGCAATTCCTCTTCCAATGACCTGGTTTCTTGCAATAGTGACAATCACCAACCTTTGGAACACCACCTTTAGGCTTCAAAGCCTTGGTCGGATCAGGTTTCGGATTGGCATTCGATTTAGATCCCATCTTCCTCTTGCCTTTCCATTTACCCTTTCCTTTGGCCTTCCTCTTATTCACCATCAACATGGGAGCAGGGGATGTCTTTTGAACGTTGGTCTCAGCAGTTTTCAACATAGCCAACAGTTCGGTGGGGTTCTTATCTATCTCATTCATATTGTAATTTATCACAAATTGAGAATAACTGTTGTTTAAAGATTACAAACGTAGGTCAATTTGGTGCTCCATAGCAATCGGGGCACCCAACTTGGCAAGGTACTCAATATACCCAATCATCCTTTGAACATGCGGTCCAACCGGATCACGTTCTCCCTGCTTACATGCATGCAACGATTGAAAGTATCAAACCTCACCTGACGAGCCTGTCCTTCAAACATATGTTTAAGGTGCTCAATCATATCATAAGAATCCATATTCTCATGTTGTTTCTGAAGTTCAGCACTCATGGTCGCTAACATGAGACATTGAACATCCGTGTCATCATCGATATATTTCTGATAAACATTATGTTGAGCACGGGATGCTCCTTCAGTGCGAGGTCCAGGGTGAGGGATATCTATGATATAGAGCTTGCGCTCTTGTTTGAGGACAATCCTCAAGTTCCTCTGCCAGTCAAGGAAGTTTGTTCCTGTCAGCTTGTCCTTCTCAAGGACTGATCGTACAGAGAAGTTGTTTGAATTGATTGCCATTTGATATCTACAATGTTTAAAATGCATAAGATAAATTAGTTTACAGATGATTATTAAATTATATTCAAGTGATTATTCATATATATTCAAAATATATATCTCCCACTATTTTATCAAATTAATAGCCCTAACTATTAATTCGGAAAGAGTATCTTCTATATACTTTCTAGTGAGCCAAGATCCAAATTTTCACAACGTTTTAGTTCAGCTTTGGCTTTACTCCTAAAACATGATTCAATAAGGTAGACAACATTTGTTAATTATATCAACTATATAACTCTTGGATAGTTTAGTGGAACAATATTTATTCTTATTTATCCAATAAATCTCACCAAACTCTATGCCTCTAAGTTCACAATCCTATTATGGTAACTTAGTTAAGTTAAAACCCAAAGGTCTAAAAAGTATCATATACGTCAACACGTTGTCCCACGATAGATGGGAGTACTTCGCTCTGGCGAACCCACTCCTTATCGATCTAGGGGTTAACGCGTTGGACATATTGGAAGGCATCTAAATAACTTAATATAAACATTAGGGTTTTGTTAGTATTATAACGATCATGATCCCATCATAAAGAGATTCCCAATTTTTCCTTGAATAAAATACTTCAAATCAATACTCGTCAGTGGTTTGATTTCTAGGTAGTGGAGGAGTCACATCGGTCTCGCTTAAAACCCACAACCTTACAAGTTTTATGAACCTGTTGTTGACAAAATCGCCCCATGTCGGAAATAAAGAAGATTCGTATTTCATTCCGTGTTTCATAAACAGGAGAATCTCATAATCGTTTATAAATTTTAAAATCTTGAGTCTTACGGATTTTATCTTTTTTAGGCATGGCATGGGTGACATATTTAATACATACATTTATACATGATTAATCTAATTAAAGCATGCAGCATTAACTATTCTATACATACATTCATACATCAATATGTAAAGTGCAATAAAGTAAATGTGTTTGGTTATGGCCCCATACTATGTGATCTTTATCAAGCTCATGATAAAGATCAAGGTCAATCTAATATGGTGATAGAAATAAATACAACTACTTATTACATAATTCTTCTTCTTTGTTTAGACTTATTGTATGCCTCGTCTTCTTCTTTGTTTAGACTCCTTGTATGCCTCGTCTTCTTCTTTGTTTAGACTCCTTGTATGTCTCGTCTTTTCTTTGAATCACCTCCATTGGATAGCCTTCTTGAGTCTTCAATTACATTACATGATTGAAAATAAAACTAATCTAATGAACTTATAAGAATAACTCGAGTTACATTCGAGATTTATGATTACAAAGATTGACGATATGCAAGTCGTATTTAAAACCAAAACCAAAACCATTACACTAAGGTCGAAAGGCCATAACCATCCATCATGCTCATACAACACATAAAAGCATGTTAAAACACATAATATGATCTTAACATATCATATTATCCATGATCTAATCATAAAACAAATTATGCAAAAATCAGAAAAATCAGAATCAAATCAGAAAAACGAGAATAACTGTTTTCGAGCAGTAAACGACGTCAAACGCCTTACAGACGAGTCATTGATAGATTTAGCTATCAGTTTTGTTCAGACGCTCGTTTACCTATCGAATAGGGTATTCGTTTGCGTAAATCGGAGGATCCATGTGAAAAATAATATTTAATTCGTAGTTCAGTACGTTTACCTTAAGAAGCTTTACGTTAATGGAAAGATGGAGGTCTTGAATGATCACCACGTAACCCGTCACTGGAATGATCTACGCCTTGAAGATATCCCCCCGAATGATCGCCCGGAGGATGGGTGTGTACTAGCACGTTCTTGAGGCCGCCTTCTTGCTCTCTCCATCTCACTTCAAGCTGCTAGGGTTTATGTTTTATCAAATAAAATGTGTAATCCTAATTCTATTAGAAAAAGATATTATATAGGCAAGAGCTATTGGGCCTCCAACCCTAAACTTAATTTTAGAGTTATTATTATTATTAAATTCGAAATTCTAATTATTATATTATTAAGTCTCACTTAATCATCAAATAACTTAATTTCGGATTTAATATTAAATTCGAATTTCCTATTTATTTAATTAATTAAGTCACACTTAATTAATAACAAATAATTTGAATTCCTTAAATTTAATTTAAATCCGAATTTAAATTAAATAATCCTCCAATCATTCTTTGTGCGACCCTTTAGGTTATTATTACGTTGGCAACAATTTTAAATCTAATTTAAAATCATAAATAATGAGCAGCATCTAGTAATACATCATTGTTACCCAAATAATAATAATTAAATTGGTGATCGATTAAACCTTTTGTGTATAATGTACAATGTACTATAATCCTTTTAACCATATATTATAGATTAAACTCGAGGCATGTTATGTGTCATCCTCTTCATAATTTAATCCAGGTTTCCTTGATCGATGAGTAGACTATAACATTAAATCAACATTTGAGCATGACCATGCATTTAATAGTCTAACTCAAACAAGAGGCCAATAATATCACTCCTAAAATAGGAGGGTTAAATCATTTCTAGATCATTCATATTTCTCATATGATTCATAATATACCCAATATACACTTTTATCATCACCCGGTCAAAGGTAACTTTTAATGCAACCAAAGTATATTAATTCTCAAAAGAAATATAATGATTTCAAGTCTAAGGACCAATACATCATTATCACTGTGAGAATTACTTATGACACAACAGACATGTAGAATCTCACATTGGGTCTTCCAGCACCATGTACATAATACATGTGTCTGTGTTTTGACTTTAATATCACTATACCTATGATCAATGAGATGTGATCATCAGTCAACATTCACACTAGTCTTGATGCATTATTATTGTCCCTTAATAATAATACTCGACTAGGGATCTTTACGAATATCGATACTATTCTCATAATCTCATTTTTAAGTCACGTAATTAGAGATATAAAATTACATATCATATTCCAAGGACATTTATTAATCTAACATCTTATCGCAAAAAATAATAATATAATAAATTACTAAAGAATAATCCATATAATCAGAATTAATAATCCAAATGTTTCATAATATAAACATAATAGTGTTGTCTCTAGGGCACAAACACTAACATTGACATGGGTTTATCTTTACATCTGCGAGCAAACGAGGTATAAATTCGTTAAACGGGAATCTAAGACCTGCGGTTAGGGCTCCTCGATAAATAAACAGTATATCACCCTCCCAATTACATGTCCTATCCCCAGGGGCTGTCGGGGTAATCCTAAGGTGGGGAGGAAGTTTATACATGGTGTTAAAAGCCTCAATTCTACCCTCAAACTCGTGGAACGTGTTACCATGATTATATGAATCTAAATCAGATAAAGAGGGATATTCATCGCCTCTAGAATTTATCATATCAATGAGAGAAGTATCGGGAGATTGGATTTGAATTGCAGTACCTCTATTGGAAGAATTTATCTTTCCCAGTCGAACTAGATCGTGATCCGCCATTGATGTTCTTGGGATGAAGGCTTGAAACCCAGAAAAAGTTAAAGATGGTGGAGCTGCGGTGGCTGAGATCGCCGGAAATCGCCTTTCTAGAGAGAAGCTTGAGAGAGATTTGAGAGAAGTTTGAGAAATGAGGATTCTCACTTCTCACTTCTCTTTTATAGTCGGAAACCTCGGGATACGAAGCGCCTAAAGCCCATAAGACAAGGCCCAATTTGAGAAAAGCCCACCAACATGAAAGCTTCAGGGATATTCTAGAAGTAGGAACAGAAACTGAAAGGTCAAAAATCGACCATTCAATCAGAGTCCTGATCGAAAGAAGGAAGTACTGTGATCGAAATTTCATTCGATTATAGGGATAAAATATCACTTAGTTCGATCAGAGTCCTGATCGAAAAAGAAAGAACTGTGATCGAAATTTCATTCGATTACAAGGGTAAAATATCACTTAGTTTGATTAGAGTCCTGATCGAAAAAGGAAGAACTGTGATCGAAATTTCATTCGATTAAAGGAGTAAAAAGTCACTTAGTTCGATCAAAGCCCTAATCGAAAAATTATAAATTCCTGATCGAATTTTCATTCGAACAAAAAGGCAGAAGCATGTTTAATTCGATCAGAATCCTGATCGATTTCGATCAGGATTCCTGGCCTACTCCACATCAGACCTCACTGTCAAAAATATACTCAATTCGATCAGAATCCTGATCGATTTCGGGCAGGATTCCTGGTCGAAATTTCATCGACTAGAGTGACAAATTGTAAGCTAGTTCGATTAGGATCCTGATCGATTTTGATCAGGATTCCTGGTCAATTTTGCATGATTCCTGGTCGAAATTCCATCGACTAGAGGGACAGATTGGCAGTTAGTTCGATCAGGATCCTGATCGATTTTGCATATCTCCTGATCGATTATGAGTCAGAAATTGAGAATAAATCCAGAAAATAATGATAAATTCTGAAAATTAAGGGCAAAATTCTTGAATATTAAGGAAAATTTCATGTGAAACCCAGAAATTAAGGGAAAAATACCAGATAAATTCCTAAGTAATAGGAATAAAAGGTAAGGAAGGATAATTAGGAAGTTCTAAAATAACCTTGAAGCTATGTACAAGGCAAATCGTTGTAAATGTGTAGGTCGCTCCACACTTTACGCCAAAACAATACCTTGTAAGGGAACGAATGAACTTAACTTCTGCGAAATATTTTACGGTTTCCCAGAAGTTGGGGGGCAAATGATAGGGAATAAAAAAATAAATCCTGATTGCGTAATTAATATCGCATTAATTGTATTAACATTGGGCTGGCAGTTAAGAAGAGGCCCAAGACCCTTGATAGGGGCCCAAAAATAGCCTAAGAATATAATTGGTGTTAAAATTAATTAGACCAGATACGGTCCAATAACGAAGCCCAATTAGAAAGGGCCCAAAACCCTGAATATTGATTAATTTCGTAATTAATTAATAAGGGACAAATCAGATGTCAAGTTGAGTCCCAATGAGGATATAAATCCTTGAAGATTGGCGCCCAAGGGACCTGATAGGATAAAGAATCAGTTTCCTACTTCCTAGGACTCCAAAGTCCATTCTAATTCTGAGACTTGCCCACCAAGTCTCCTAACCCAAGTCCAAAATTCAAGGACTCCCAACACCTCTATAGGGGGTCTCACCCCCACCAATCAGAACTACGTTTTTTTGACTTATTCTCTAATTCACAAAGATACGTAGACATTTCGTAAAGGCAGAGTTAAACTACGAAACACGAGAGCAGCCATTAAAGGCCTTGAGTTCCCGAACCTTAGTCAATTAATATACCTTAGTTTTTAATACATAACAGTATTGAAAGATAATTATTAAAGTATGATGCATATAATGTGCACAAATTTTTGAATATTGAACACTTTCTTTTATAATATAAAATATATTAGAATTTAAGAAAATAATATACATTGGTATGGTAAATTTAAGTATATATCCATATGATCACATGTAAAAACCAATTTTATCCAGGTAACTTTGAAAAAGATCGAGAAATAAATATTTTTATTTGATTTATATGTAAAACATTGATATACAGTTTATCTATAATGACTTGCATAGTTGCATTTGCATACATATAAAGTGACCAAAATATTATAATGCAATTTTATACGGGAAAATTGATACCAATGTGAATATTGTTTAATTTTTACAATTATTATTATTATTATCAATTTGCATAATAAATATTGATTTTTTTAAAAAAAACTAATCTAACCAATCAAATTCATATGTCATTGAAACATAAAAATTATTTACAGGTACATTACTTCTTCGATTCGGAAGTTATGATGAAGATAATAAGATTATTGCATAACATCTCGAACGTCAGTAAAAATAATGAGAAATAATTATACGATTAATGTAAAATATTTTGAAGAGTTAAGATTTTATTAGAAAAATGCTAAATAACACAAACAATAGAAAAAGATATTATTGTTTGTCATGATTAAGATATGTTTGTCGTATTAATTATTAATTACAATTTAGCCAAATTATATAGATAAGCACGTGACGTGTTCTTATAATATTGCATTTAAATGATAATTATTAACATATTAAGCGCGTGACGTGCACCTTTTTTTTTTGAGAAAGATGTGCACTAATTTTATAACGGCGAACATTTTCATATTTTTTGATAAATCAAACTATATTAAAATTTAAGAAACTAATAAAAGTTGGTACGATAAATTAAGAACATATCCATAATGTTACATAATTAGAATTGTAGATCTCGGAAAATAAGTGCCCAATCATACTTCGTTTTCAGGCTTCCAAAAAAGAAAAAGAAAACATTTCAACGTTAAATTACGTACAAAATTAAATCAAATATAAACCTATTTATCAGTTATTCAAAAATGGTTGGAAAGTAGCTACTTCACTTAAACTCAGTTAAAATGTAGTTTGTTTATTAACTACTTCGAACTCAAAGTCGGTCCGTCTCTAATATTAGGCGCGTACATCAACTACCATCAGACAAAACATAAAATACATTAAAATTAAACCTTTTTAGAGAGAGACTTTTTAGAGAGAGAGAGAACAAAGTGTACACTCTACACACACATACATGTAGAGAGACAAAGAGCAGAAGAAACCTGAAACCCCCAAAAGAAACTTCTCATACACTCTCTCTCTCTCTCTCTCTCTCTCTCTCATTTCTGCATTTATCATATCTAAATCCTGTGTGTATCTTTTATCTAATCTGTGTATTAATGTTTAGATTTTAGATATTTTGATAATTGATTAGATATTATATTATATTGTTGTTTATTTGTGTATATATAGAGGGTGTTGTGTGTGTATAAGTGTGTGGATTATAGTATGGAGAGGCAAGAGATGGAAGGTGAAACAGGTGTAGAAGGTGAGTTAAGTGGTAAGTGCATTTTAATTTCATTTTAATTTGGGTTGAATTTCAGTTGCATGTGTTTTTTAATTTTGTAATGTGTTTGATTTTGATTGATTGTGAAATGCAGAGAGAGTTTGGCAGTTAGGATTAGGTGGTGGTGGTGATGATGGCGATGGTGGTGGTGATGATGATGGTGATGGTGGTGGTGGTGTTGGTGATGGTGCTGTTTCGTATCCGGAGAGGCCGGATGAGCCTAATTGTAGTTATTATTTGAGGACTGGATTTTGTGGGTATGGTGCAAGGTGTCGGTTTAATCATCCTCGTGATCGGAATTCGGTATGTTAGTTTTGATGATATAATGTTGTTTTGTGTGTTTGTGTTAGGGTTTTATCGGAATTTATGTGATCATTTTGGTTGTTATTGAATTTGTTGTGATCTAGTGTTTTGTGTTTGTGAAAAGAAGAGAATTTTGATCTTGATTGGGTTTTTGATTGATTAGTAGTGAATAATGAGATTTTGGGATTTTTTTGTATTGGTTTGATTTGGTTGGGTTTGTAATGAAATGTTGATGATTCAAGTAGTAATTTGAGATTTAGAGTTTTTGGAGTTATCAATTTGGCTTGCATTGGATGATTATTATTTGTATTTGTTGCTAGGTTGTTGGTGCTATGATGGCTAGTCGAGGAGAGCATCCTGAGCGAATTGGCCAACCTATCTGCCAGGTCTTTTCATCAGCAATACTTGTTGAATCTTAATGCATGGATTTTTTGAATTGAATGAAGATGCATACTTTCTGATGATACTGTTTTATTGCTGATTTTATAACCGTGTCTTCTATATATAAAGTGAATCTCAGTATCTCTAGTTATGGCTCGTCCTTTTCCTTATATCGTCTTTACATTATTAAAGATCTGAACTGATGATGTTTGAGATTGGAAGACAGATATGCTGGTTCTAGAATTAATCTACCTGTTGCTTAGCTTTTAAATGCAGCCACCTCCATTTCTATATATGAATATTCTTTCTTCGTCTTCTACTTCAGTTGAATTTTGTTTTCCATCTGTAAAGGAACTATATTTTCTTTTTTGAATCAATTATATTTATGTAAGGTGTATCTGGCCCCTTTTTCAGTTCATGTAAAAGGATCAGTCTATAGCTGATATTACTTTTGTATACATTATCTGATCATTTAACCATGATAGAATTCCTAACTTAATTGATATAAATTTGCCTTAATAATGTTTAGCGAAGGAGATCCTCTTATTATGTTACTAGTTTAACTATTACCTATCGTGTGTATGCCATATGTAGTCAACAAGGATAAGTTTCTGTTGCCTTATGAAAGGCCTAATAAGTGAACTTAAATTTCTGAAAATATTTGATTCCAAGAAACTTTATGCCTGGTTTGAAATACTTTATGTTTGCTTGACTGGTCTGCAATTATTCCAATTAATATCTATCTATAATTTGATTGCTGCAAATCTGTGTTCATAATTAATCTTTTACATGCTTGGTCTACATTTTGTGGAGAAGGAATCTACCCTTTTGGTTTGTTTGAAGGAACTACCTTTTTGTTCATTGTGCTGCATTGTGTTGACACCGGCTGTTTTGTTCAACTGTCAGTATTACATTTCAACAAGAATTTGATAAAAAAATTTAGTGGACTATGAAGATTTAATGGGTTTGCAATTATGAATAGATACGATGTTCTCACCTAGATATTATTTCACCAAAATAGTTGATGAATAAGTCTGGTTTATCTTTATTTCCTCAATATTCAATAATAGGTAGTTTCTTAGATGTTAACTATGTTCACTTTTATGTTCTATTTATTGTTTTACTAACTTTTACTAGTTGATGTCAGAAGCACATACAAATTTTCTAATTCAAATTCTTAAAACATACATTTGATACTTTGATTCTAAAGCCCTTGTTTATGGTTTAACGCTGGTGTTAATATTCATCATGTAGTATTATATGAGGACGGGAATGTGCAAGTTTGGCGCCTCATGCAAGTATCACCATCCAAGACATGAAGGTGGATCTGCAAGCTTAGCAACAATAAATATCTCTGGACATCCCCTTCGCCCGGTCTGCTCTTTATTTATATTACCCTGGTATCCATCCATTTCTTGTAAGGAGAGTTTTATAATTACTGTTGTTGTGACAGGGTGAAAAAGAGTGTTCTTACTACCTTAAAACAGGACAATGCAAGTTTGGTATGACCTGTAAATTTCACCATCCACAGCCAGCTGGCATACATGTTCCTGCTCCCGGACCTTTGCCGACAGCAGCAGCTTTGCCATCTGCAATATATCCATACATACAATCGCCTGGCCCATCATCTCAACAATATGGTGTTGTAGCTGGTAATTGGCCAGTTGCAAGGCATGCTCTTCTTCCAGGTTCATATATTCAAGGGTCGTATGGTCCAGTAATTCTTTCACCAGGGATAGTTCCTATGGCTGGTTGGAATCCTTATCAGGTATGTGCCTTGATATTCCCAAACTGGCCAGTGATGTTAGTAAGTATCTATACTAATATGTTGTCGCATGACCTTTTACAGGCACCTATGAATCCACTTGCGTCTCCAAGTGCTCATTCCAGTGTAGGAGCAGGACCTATTTATGGAATGCCACAATTGTCTTCTTCGGCTCCTGCTTATGCAGGTCCTTATCCGTCGATGCCATCTCCTGCTGGCCCTTCAGGTTTTAACCAGAAAGACCATGCTTTTCCAGAAAGACCTGGTCAGCCTGAATGCCAGCATTACATAAAAACAGGGGAATGTAAATTTGGTTCTACCTGTAAATATCATCATCCACCACAAAGGAGTGCCCCAAATACAAACTTTGTCCTCAGTCCCATGGGTCTTCCTTTACGTCCGGTAAATTTTTGATCTTCAATATTATGATTTTTATGTCTTTCTTACTCGCTTAAATTCTGTGCTGTAAATAGAGAAATCTAATTATTACATATTAATGTATTGATGTTACTGTGGATATCGTCAAAATGTTTATGCTATAGTTTTATTTGCCTTTTGTATCTTGGACAAGTTACTGGTGTCTTTCTCATATATATTCATGTGCAATAAATCTGTGAGGAGACCATTAACTATCATCGTAACGGGATTACAAAACTTTATGTGTCAATGTTAATGACTTAATTGATACTGAACAAGATGAGCAAAATCAAGAGCGCCCTTTAAGCAACTTAAGCTGGAATGAACTGCTAGTACTGGCAGTCCTTTCATATTAATGGTCTTATCGTTATATTGGATATCTTCGAATGTGCTCTCAGACTATACGTAATTTCGTTTTTGATATGTTTCTAGGGTGCACCACTTTGTTCTCATTATGCAATGAATGGAATATGCAAATTTGGGCATTCTTGCAAATTCGATCACCCCATGTCGAAACTGAGTTACAGTCCATCTACATCTTCTCTGAGTGATATTCCTGTTTCTCCTTACCCTGCTGGCTCATCAATGGCTACCTTAGCCCCGTCATCCTCATCGTCAGAGCTAAAGGAACTTACATCAGGATCCAGCAAGGAAGCCTTTACAACCAGAATGCTTACTTCTGTTGGTACAGCTGCTGGTTCAGTTGGTTCCATATTTTCACGGAATCTCCCCCTACTGCAATCTGGTATCCAGCAGCCTAGTCAGAGCTCTACCCCTTCAACTGGTAGCAGTAGTACAACTCATGTTAGCGAGGTCCGCACATCAGGCTGAGCATGTTAATTGGATATGTTTACCTTTAAGTTACATGAACTTTATGTTATAATTTTGCGCAAGTCGTCTGTTGGCACTTGGCATGGCTTACCTAGTCGTCATGGATCCCTAAGTTAGGTCAATCACATGCAGCCTTTCTCGCTTGTGTTCATATAATTTTTAGATGTCAATTGATTTCAAAATGAATAAGTCATATTCATCTTATAAATGGCCAGCAAACCTTATACATCCACATCCTGTCATCTAACTTCTCAATACAACCCCAGAAAGTTGCTCATTTTGAACTATTGTAAGTTTTTTGTTAGGTGTGAATATTTAAATTATAGACATATTTTTAAAGGAGCTTATAAATTTAATATTAGTACAGGGTGAGTCTGTGGCCTATTTATTGACAGGGCGAGTCTGTGTCACTAGTCCACGCACCAGCTGCGGTGTTCCTGAGAGAGGAATTAGACATCAAGGGAAAGTCAGAAATTTCCTCCGACTATCTTTTCATGGAAGACGGGTTGCTTAGCACACTAGCCCTTCAAATCCTAGATGAAGGTAGGTTAATCCCCATATTTGAAGTTTTCAACTCTCCAGTGGTTAAACTTGAAAAGGAGGTCTTCAAGGGGATCTTTGCTAGGATATCCTCAACAGTGCAGTAAAGGGTCAGCTAGGAGAACTAATGGCTGCAGTTGATGCCCAGAAATCAGGTACCTGTAGTCAGTTCGTGGAGAAGGTTGGGGAACAGATGATATCAGACGTGACCAAACAAGACGCAGAGGAAATGAGGATTGAGGCAATAGTGGTTAGGATGGTTAGCCTATTTTCTCTGTTGCCAACCGTATTATTATTATTATTATCTATGCAGGCGGTTGTTCCATCAGACCGTTAGGATATGTAATGTAGCTTTTCGTTGATTGTACCTAGCTTGTAGCAGTTAGACTCCTGAGTCGTTGTGTCATGTGACTGTTGTCTTTTGTAATATAATAGTTCTTCGCTTCTCAAAACAAAACTACATAGATAAGAATTTCGCCCTACTATTTCCAAGACGCAAGTTTTGTACTATAGAATGTTAACAAACATTGGAACTGCGCCTGTTAAAGATGCAATAGAGTAGAAACTTTTACTCTAGAAATTATAATACAGTTTCATGTATACTTGGATTAATTTAAAACAGGGAAAGTTTTGTCACTATCTTTGTTCGAGTAGAGATCCGACTCTAATCTGGGAAGCAGGGTCAGTACCTAAGTAATGATGTTCTTATGTTATAGGAACCAACTATACTCACTCTGCAATTCCTATAAGATATACTAACAAACAGAGAGATTAACAAAAGAGATGTTTGAGAGAGATAGAGAGAGAGAGATGAGAATTGAGAAAGAGAGAGATGAGAATGAGAAATATTTATTATTTTCAATCTTACTTCTCCACATGCTATTTACAATCTTATATAGTGAAAATACAAATCAACAATATTCTAACAACTTTTCAACCATATTCTGGTATCACTAAAAGGAAAGCCTAAGGCTCCAAAATCCCGTAAAATATCCCAGACATGATGAGTTTGCAAAATTATCCCTGTTGAGTCAATGACGAACATGACAGGTGGACCATATTCTTCACGCTTGAAAAGGCGGTTTTCACTACGTTTCATGGATCCTGCATCTGAAAATGGAATGGCGGTCCATGGCATCGAAGAAAACAAATCTTTGAATTCCTCCTGAGGGTCTGTTGTAGAAGAAACTGGTATAATTTGTCCTTCACAATGATCATCCTGGACAACCAAAACCACCTCAAAATTATTGAGTGGCAGTAGATCATTGTAGACGTCCTTCAAATCCGCAGAGAACGCGTCCTTGTTGTTGTATGGGATAAAGTGACCGGATAGTGGCATAAAATACAAAAGAACGACTTTGCCTTTCAACTCAGCCTTAACCTAAAAAATAAGTCAAATAAATGAGAAAGTGGGTTGTTTCATAATTTGCCATTGCAAATGCCAGTTTGCTAGTCTTAAGGTATATCGCATCCTCCGTGTTTAAGTCATAAAGTTAAATGTCAGTTTGCTAACATAAAATTTTAGACTAGAACATAAATGCAAGTCTTAAGTTATATCACATGATACGTGCTTGTTGAAAATAATAATTCAAAATTATTTGAACTATTTTTTGGATTAATTTTGATGAGGTTTTTAAAAATAGTATTTGAATAATTATTAGATAATGTATTATTTGAAATTGTAGATTAGATGTTAGTTGAAGATGTTAGTGGGATATGGTTAACTATTTGTTAGGTGTTTTTGTTAAATGTGTAGAAGGCTTACATAGTATTTTAACTTATGTCATCTGATAATAAAATTTAGTTTTATTTTTAGTTTACTCTTTTAGAATACTTTTATCAGTTATCATTTATTTATAAAAATCTAACATGGTATCAGAGTTATGTTCGATTGAGTAACTGAGCGTAAAAAATTGATGCGAATAAATGAAGAAATGGAAGACAACAGATGATGATAGTGCTGTTAGAGATTCATGAAGAATGTGTCTCAAGGCGTAAAAAAATACATATTTGTTTTGAGTTATTGGTGATTATGTGCACTATGATAGAAAGTGGAGAGAAGGGCTCCAATGGTGATGGGAAGTACATCACTGTTCAATAGGAGAGAAGTGCTCCTTGAAAAAAAGTGGAGAGAAAGGCTACAATGGTGATGGGAAGTACATCACTGGTCAATATGAGACCTGATCAATAGGAGACAAGTGCTCCTGAAGAAAAGTGGAGAGAAGGGCTCCAATGGTGATGGGAAGTATATCACTGGTCAATAGGAAAGAAGTGCTCCTTGAAGAAATTAGGGAGACAAGTGCTACTTGAAGAAATTGTGAAGAGAAGTAATCAACAACAATGGTGGTGGTGATGACAAGTACATCACAGGAAAGAAAAATTTTGAATTAAGAGGGAGTGTTGGAAATAATAATTCAAACTTATTTGAATTGTTTTTTGGATTAATTTTGATGAGATTTTTAGAAATAGTGTTTGAATAATTATTAGATAATGTATTATTTGAAATTTTAGATTAGATGTTAGTTGGAGATGTTAGTAGGATAGGGTTAACTATTTGTTAGGTGTTTTTGTTAAATGTGTAACCTATATAAAAAAGGCTTACATAGTATTTTAACTTGGCATTTGATAATAAAATTTAGGGGTCATTTGTTAAATCTGAACCATCTTTTTAGATGAATAAAATTGTTGGATGATTGATTATCTCGGATGAGTAATGTCCTTTGATAAAAAAATATTTTTTTTCTGAACAATGTATTTTTTAAGTTATTAATAAAATGTCATGTCAAATTTTTTCATATTTTCTAGAAGAAGCATAAAATATTTTTTTATCAAGTTTATACGTAATCATAACATTTTAAAGAAAGGTACAATCCTATAAACTCAATAATTTTTGTTACCCCTCCGTCTCTATTTACATGTCCATTTTATTTTTCTAGAAGTCTAGTTGACCAATTTTTGAATTAATATAAAAAATTATTGATTAATTATTTTTCAAATATGCAAGTTACATTTTAAAATAGACTAAATGTACTTTCCAATGATATTATTTTAATTATTTTTGTCAATTATATAATAGGTGTAAATTCAGTTAAAAATTGGTAAAGTTGACCAGTCAAAAATCAAAATGGACATATATTTAGGGACGGGGGAGTATTTATTTAATTACAATAAATTATTTATTTATATGAGATTTATAAAATATAATTATGTCAAATGGATATAAAAGAATAATGATAATAAAATATAAAATTAATATAAAATACATATTATTCATTTTTTTCCTAACAAACATGGACACAACAAACCATAACACATGTGTGGTGTGATTCAGAGTAAAATTTAAGTCTTTGTCATCCAGAGAAAAATTTGCCTCGTCCATAAAAATAACTAAACATACAAACAATCTTAACCAGTCAATAGTCACTCGTCCAGTATTTTTAGTTTGGCTCAGGAGTTAACAAATGACCCCTTAGTTTTGTTTTTAATTTACTATTTTAGAATATTTTTATCGGTTATCATTTATTTATAAAAATTTAACAGTGCTTCAATCATGAACTTACTTACGTAACAGAATATTATGAAAGCAAGTGACACTAAAAAATACTTAAATGACTAGTCGATGAAGCATAAATTAACAGCAGTAATGAACGACATTACAAGTTGGTTGTTATTTTTGACAAGGTAATCCCTGTTACTGGTGAAGAGAAGCTCATTCAAACTGATGATGTCTCCTTTCTTCTTCAACTCTGTTCCTACTGTACTTTGAAAATATCTTGTCAAGCCATAACAAGGCTTAATAACTAATGAAAACCTTTAGATTGAGACACATAAGAGCTTCTTTGATCTGCTTCTATTTATTCTTTTTGATGAACTATTTATTTTTGAATGGGGATTAAATTAAATAGCCTGTTTTTATGAAGAATGGAATATAGCTAAATATTATGAAATGGATATTCTTGTAAACCTAACTGTCATGTAGCATGCTTATATTTTTCATCAAAAATGATTATTTTTTCTAAAATTAAATGTTTTTATAATCTTATTGCTATTATATTTGTATTAGGTTTAATAATGCTTATATTTTTACAATGCAGATTTTGAAATTAAAATATGAGAACTTTTCAATAATACTTGTTTAGAATTGACTTTTACAAATGATACACAAAATAATTTTGACTTCGGGATAATAACATTCTAGTGTTAGTACTCTACCGTTAATCTCAGTTGGTCAAATTTTAATTTCTGTTAATTAAATATTATATTTTAAATATTATTTGAAAAAAAACCACTATTTATGATTTCTTGAATATGTTATTCATATTTTCCTTTTTGAATCTTATTATTATGAAAATACTATTTCCGGTATGATTTTATTACTATATCATATATATATAGCGTGTAAGCTTGATTTTTCAAACTATTTATTCAAAATACAAAAATAAAATTTAACATATAATTTACAAAATAAATCAAAAAATTACACAAAAATCAAAGCATCGTTCAAACTAATAATCAAAATTATATAATCAGAGATGTATTTTTAGAATTTTCAATAATCAATTTTGAATTAACAAGATAACTGTTTTACGAGGAGTGATGAGCCTGATCGGAGTGCCGAGAATGAGTGATGGGTGCGTTTAAATTTTTATAATAGTAAAATTAAAATAATTAAAATATTATATTTAAGAAAAATTATTTATAATATCACCAAATAATTGATTTTTTTTTTTCAAATAATATCCAAACTTTAACATTTAACTAACGGATATTAACGATAGAAGTACAACATACAATCACATCATAGTAAAAATGGTAGCTTCAATCAAAACTATTCTGTATATCAAAAAATTAATTTTAAAATGACAACATAAAATTTTTTCCATAAAATATTTATAACAAATTTTCATAAAAAGAATGACATGACAATAAGTTTTTTTTTTGACAAATGCAGAAGATTTTCATTAAATTGAATATAATACAGCCGGGACAAACCCCCAACTGTCGATACAACCAGGTAATATAACAAATAACATACTACAGTAAAACCTTTATAAATTAATATAGTTGGGACCGGAGAATTCTATTAATTTAGAGAGGTATTAATTAATCGATAAATTAATAATTATTAATTTATAGAGAATTTTCGGTAGCAAACAAAATTAACTTTTGATTAAATTTTTATTCACATAAATTTAAATAAAATGAATTGTATAATTTATATTTTATACTTAATTCAATTAATTCAATGTATATGAATTTAGAAAGTCAATGTAATGTATAATATATTAGATTCAAAGTCCATGTAGTGTATAAGTTAAATTCATTGTATTTTACATAGAAAATATTCAATGTATATTAGGAAAATTCAAAGTACATGAATTAATTTAATTCATTGTATTTTAAATAGAAAGTATTCAATGTATGTGTAGTCATAAAATATATTATATATACTGTATATACTAGATTGGGGAAAAAATTATACAAACAAAATAATGGCTTCTCATCTAAAAGGTGTCACAAAAAATCAACAATGACGGATGAAGCAAGAAAAGCATTATGTGAATATAAAAGAGAAAATTCATCATGCACTCAAAAAGATCTCCAGTTGTGGCTCGAGAATAAGTTTCATCTAAAAGTTAGTCAAGGTACAATATCAAATACACTGAAAAGTTCAGCAGACTATCTTGCAGCTAATTACTTGGAGAAAAGAAAAGATATTAAGCGACATAAACCAGCAAAATATCCAGATATGGAGAAGGTTCTCTATGAATGGTTTCTCCAGTACCAAGATCGTGTTAATATGACAGGAGAGCTAATTTTAGAGAAGGCAAAAGAGACCATGAAAATTTTATACCCTCAACAAGATCAGGAGCACACTTTTTCTCAAGGTTGGCTTGAGAAATTCAAGTTAAGACATGGTATTAAGTCATTTCGTCGCTTTGGAGAAAGTGGTTCTGTTGATGTACAGGACATGGAGAAGAAACTGGAGTCCATAAGGGAAAAAATAAACCAGTTCCCTATGAAAGATGTTTTTAACATGGACGAAACTGGTTTGTTTTACAGGTTACAAGCTGATCACTCTCTTGCTACGAAACAACTTGAAGGAAGAAAATAAGACAAAGAAAGGCTCACGGTTGTTATATGTTGCAATGAAGATGGCTCTGAAAAAATTCCTTTATGGATTATTGGAAAGTATGCAAAGCCACGGTGCTTCAAGAATGTTAACATGGGCAGCTTGAATTGTCATTATCGTGCAAACAAAAGAGCTTGGATGACTAGTGTACTTTTTGATGAATACATTCATTGGTTTGATAGCCAAATGCAAGGCAGAAGAATTTTGTTTGTGGTAGATAACTATCCAGCACATCCAAAAAATATTGAAGGACTACAAAATATTGAGTTGTACTTCTTGCCACCTAACATGACATCAAAAATCCAACCTTGTGATGCAGGAATTATAAGAACTTTCAAGATGCACTATCGCAGGAGATTTTATCGTGGGTTATTAGAAGGTTATGAGTTGGGACAATCTGATCCAGGAAAGATTAATGTTTTGGATGCTATCAATTATGCAGTCGCGACGTGGACGACAAATGTAAAACAAGAGTCAATAGCAAGGTGCTTTCAACATTGCAAAATTCGTTCCATAGATGAAGTTTCGAGCAATTTAAATGAACATACAACTCCGGAAGAATACATTCATGAACTTAAGGTGATGATTAAGGATCTAGGTTATCGTAATAAAATGGATGTTAATAACTTCTTAGATTATCCGGGTGAAAATGAATCATGTTCCGAGGTCCAGAGTATAGAAGAGATTGCAAATACCATCCTTGAAAATAGTGTTGAAGATGATCTTGAAGACGATACAACACCGTTGGAGCCGGTTACACGTAAAGAAGCACTCAAGGCATCAAAAATGCTTAATAACTTTTTGATGCAACATGAAAGCACCACACCCGAGCTTTTGGATGCAATAAGGAAGATTAGGGATGAGCTTCATGTTGATTTAAATTATATGAAAAAGCAAACTACAATTGAATCATATTTTACAAAGATGTAATAGCTATATTTTTATGAATATAAGGGAATTATTAATTTATAGTTTTATTGGGACCATATTTTTATACAGGGTTTTCAAAAAAATTATTATCTTATTATCTTATCGAAATTGATCATTTTTTGAACTGGCCCAAGTCGGGACCGGACAAAATTATTAATTTAGAGAGATTATTAATTAATCGAGTATTAATTTACAGAGGTTTTACTGTAAAATCAATTAGATGATTTGTTTCCTGATCGTTTAACACATAGAATTTAAAAATTCTTGAAGTTAAAAACGAAATCAAAGACATCTCAGGCGATCCAAATTGCAACAGCATCTCTGAAGATAGCAACATCGCAATTGACCATATCACGTAAAAACTATGGTTAACCCAATGTTCAGAAACAACAATCGCATAAAATGAGATTGGAGAAGCGGCACCCCAGCTATCTACATGCCGGACACCTGCTATAGACATGCCGAAGACATCTCAGCTATCTACATGCCGGATACCAGCTATAGACATGCCGAAATTGTAAACCCATAAAAGATGAACAATCTTTGGTTGTGAAAAGTAAGCTCTTGCAATAATCATCACCGTCCCAGATTCGATATAAGTCAACAAAAATATCAGCAATTTCGTGCTCAACAGATCTAATACCAGATTAACTCAAGCATGACTAAGCAAAAATATAACAAACACTCTAAAAGTAGAGACAGATACACACTCCAAGAGGAGAGACACACAAATACCCACAAGAATTAGGTTTTATTGAAAAGAAATCAACGAGAATAAAAAAAAAAAGAGATGGGGGCTTTCCACCGGAGAAAACCAGTAGAAACCCCTCGATTTACTTGAAAATTGACAAATCAGGGGAGAGAGCAGAGAGGAGGGAGGCGGCTAAAAAGATTAATAGAGTCTTTGTAGTTGACAATAAGTTTTTAATAATTCAAATTTTGCTACAACTCGGACCAAAAGAAACGGTACCGAGTGGGCAGCAAAATTCTTTCCTTTGGATGTCTTATTATAACGCGAATACATATACAGCTATTTCACAATTTGTTAAAAAAAACTAAAATTTGTAACTTGCAAGAGGAGAGAGTACATATCGCTTTTAATTTGTAGCCTTTTAAGTTGAATTTGTACATATTGTTGTTTGAAAGTGTTCTATTGCTTCGAGTGTTGTGGCTGCTTTTATGACTAGCGTTTTTTATTTGCGTCTGAAAAATGTTTTCTAAATTTGCAGCAAAACTTGTTGTTGCTGGAGCAAGTGGACGATTTGGCTACGTTGCGTACGATACAATTGAGGCAGCAGAGAAGGCCCGCAAAGCAATGGATTGCAAGTTTCTAGACAAGTGGATCATTTCTGTTAAATTTGGCAAGTAGTAGCCACCTTCAGTGATTGCTTCTTGTGACTAAATTTAATGATGTGATTGTAGTAGAAATGTTGTAGGTAGGAGGATTTTCTTAGTAGTTTAAACTTTTCTTTGGATATATCTAATTTCTATCTGGAATGACTTGATATTTGCTTGTAGCCTGGAAAAATTGAGAACAGGGGAGGGGGTCTATTATTCACCATGATATTCATATTTTGAAAGGAAAAGCGGAAGATCTAGAATTACTCATTTTTCATTATGTTCAAATAGTGTGAGGCATCTGCTTCTGTTACCTACTATGGATAATCATAACATGGGTAAAGTATGAGCATGCGGTCCTGCTCAGGAATTATGCTCAGGAATTAGATTCAGTAGCCGAGCACTTCAGAATAAATCTTCAAAATGCTTCTGAGAGGATGGGCTGATCTTCTATCTGGAAAGCTAGTACCATTGTCATGAACCTTAATCTTTAATATAATTCATATATGATCAGAAAATTTGCATTCCTTTATTTCAGTTTCCTAAACTCAACATGTACACTCATGAGTACAAATAAATTGCTAATGATATACCTTCAATTTGAGAAACCAAGCGATCAAAGAAAAGTTGATAAATTTGAATATATTTACAGAAAGCAGTAGGCATGTGAATAACAAGCCATAATCTAACAGTAGAACAAATGCATTACATGTTGGTTGTTATTTCTTACATTATCCATGTTGCTTCCTCCTTGCGCTTCAGCTTCTGTGCAGTAGTGTTTACTTAGTATATCCTGTGAACGAATTAAAGCTTCTGGGAAAAGCATAGCTGCGATAATCAGCCCTAACTTGTAGATGGTAAGTGGCCAGTTGCAAGGCCTGCTCTTCTTCCTGGTTCATATATTCAAGGGTCGTATGGTTGGAATCCTTATCAGGTATGTGCCTTGATATTCCCAAACTGGCGAGTGATGTTAGTAAGTATCTACACTAATATGTTGTCGCATGACCTTTTACAGGCACCTATGAATCCACTTGCGTCTCCAGGACCTATTTATGGAATGCCACAATTGTCTTCTTCGACTCCTGCCTATTCAGGTCCTTATCTGTCGATGCCATCTCCTCCTGGTTTTAACCAGAAAGACCATGCTTTTCCAGAAAGACCTGGTCAGCCTGAATGCCAGCATCACATAGAAACAGGAAAATGTAAATTTGGTTTCACCTGTAAATACCATCATCCATCACAACGGTAGGGAAGAGTATGGACCGGTTCATCTCGGTTTTTGGCTAAAACCGGAACCGGAACCATGTGTATTCGGTTTTAAAAATTAAAAGCCGCAACCTAATCATCGGTTTCGGTTTTAAAAAGCCCGGTTCGATTTATATTGGTTTGGTTTCGGTTACAAAACCGAAAAAAGACAACTTAGAATAAAAAAATTACAATTTGAATAAATACGTATAATTAATTAAGAAACTAGTTGCTACTTTAGTTATATAGTAATCTTATCTTTGTACAGTCACCATCTCAAGAATCAATAACATAGATTTACAGAAAGATAGTGTACACTGTGGCTGCTTATACTAAAAGAAGTTCAAGACTTGAAGTTTACTACCTTGAACTTAAAGAGTGGCAGCTAGGCTTTTGCCAATAAAACATGCAGAAGGGTATAAGAAACTATAAAATGTATTGGAATGTTCTTGATGAAGTATAAGTTGTGTGTGAGCTGTCATTCTAGTGCCATGTCAGCACTGAATTAGTTGAGAGAATTTAGTTACAGATTAGAGGATATAAGGCTACAAGAATGTGTATTAAAAGTTTACTGGATTGATTTTTCTTTATTGTCTAACAATATTGCTTCATTTCTCTTTACCGTAAAAAAAATAATGTGTCTTCATCTTCGTTAATCTGAAACTTAATTCATGGCTGTTGTTTACACTACCTGGATTAACATGGTATCAGAGCGGAATTCTTCGATCAATCTCATCTTCTTCAACATATTCTACAGATCTACCATCACGATCATTTCAGGTTTTTTTTTCATTTCGTCATCTATGTAGATCGATTAGTGTTAACAAGCTTGATCGTTTGATTCTATTAATGAAATTAGTTGATATCTCGATGTTTCGTCATTTTTTTTAGATTCACAATCTCTCTCGATCCCAATCTCTTTTCAATCTCTCTCACGATATTTTTTTTTCGATCTGTGTTTCTTCATATCTCTAAACTTGATATCAAAACTGTATTTATCATGGCTGGTGGTTCTACAAGTTCTAATTCTAATCAGAATAAATCTGGTTCAGATCCAACTAGTGTGTATTATGTTCATCCGTCTGATGCTAATACCTCACAACTTGTTTCCGTAAAGTTTAACGGAACCGGTTATAGTAACTGGAAGCGTTCGATAATGCTAAGTTTGTCTGCTAAAAACAAATTAGGGTTCATAGATGGTTCAATATCACAACCTGTACTTACTTCTCCTGATTACAAACTGTGGGAGCGTTGTAATGATCTTGTTTGCTCGTGGCTGTTGTGTAATGTGGATGAGACTATTTCGAAGAATATCTTATTCTTTAAAACTACAAGGGAGATATGGCTCGATTTAGAAGATCGTTTTGGTTACGCATCTATGACTCAAGTGTTTTCACTGGAACAACAACTTTCAGAGTTTCATCAGGGATCCAAGAGTGTATCTGAGTTTTTTACTGAAATTAAGGCTGTGTGGGATGCAATTAGTGATGTGAATCATTTACCTTGCTATACCTGTAATAAATGTACTTGTAATGTGTCCCAGAAAATTCACTAAATGCAACAAGATCATCGTTTACTACAATTTATGATGAAGTTAAGTGAAAAGTATGCTACAGTGAGGGGTAACATTCTGATGCAACAACCTTTACCAAGCCTTTCTAATGCCTTTAGGATTTTTTCTCAAGAAGAAAGGCATCAGGAGTTGTCACATTTGACAACTCAAACTGAATCTCTAGCCTTTGTAGCTGATAATAGAAACAAAGTTTCTTCTGATGGTAGTTTTTCCAGGAATTCTAGACCTGGTTTTAACAGTTCTTCAAGATCTTGGAGCGGTAAAGGTGCTGCACAGACTAACTCTAAAAGAGGCTCAACTTACTTCTGCACACATTGTAATATTTCTGGCCATAGCAATGAGAGGTGCTTCAAGCTTCATGGTTATCCTCCTAATTTTAAATTCAGAGACAAGAAAGTTGCTGCAATTTCTGTTAATAATGCTGGTGATCAATCACTTTCTTCGCAGTCTGGTGCCGAGGGATCTCCACAGTTTTCAGTCTCTCAATATACTCAAATACTGGAGTTGTTGAATAAGCAGAATCAACCACCTTCTCCAGATCATTCTAAACATGCTCTATTGGCTGGTAAGGTTTGCTTATTAGCAAATACTATTTCTAAATCAGAATGGCTAATTGATAGTGGTGCCACAAACCATATTTGCTCAGATTTAAGTGCCTTTATTTCATATAAATCTGTGATTCATTCAAATGAATTCATTTGGTTCCTGATGGAAGACAAATTCATATCTGCACATTGGTACATTCCAAGTGCACAAAGACATGATTCTTCAGAATGTGTTACATATTCCTGATTTTCATTATAACTTGATTTCTATAAAGCAATTATGCAAAGATAACAACACTTCAGTGTTCTTTACTGCTGATAAATGTTTCTTACAGGACCCTTTGCAGAAAGGGCCACCAATTCTTCTTGGTGAACTTCATGGAGGGCTATACAGCACTTCTGGTGCTGTCATAGACATAAAAAAAAGGTTTACTTACTGTCAAAGAAGATCTCAGCATATGGCATCTTAGACTTGGCCATGTTCCTTTTTCTCAATTGAAGATTATTCCAGCTCTTTCAGGACTTTCTAATCCTGCTTCTAATCTCATTTGTCAAGTATGTCCACTGGCCAAGCAAACTGGGGCTTCTTTTCCCCATAGTAGCATCAAAATCACTGGTCCATTTCAGTTGATTCACATTGATGTATGGGGGCCTTATAGAATTAAAAGTCACAATGGTTATACACAGTTTCTCACCATTGTTGATGACTATAGCAGATTCACTTGGGTGCATCTATTAAAGCATAGAACTGATTGTGTCCAAGTTTTGCTGGATTTTTTTGTTCATGTTGAAACTCAATATAAAGCTAAAGTTCAGGTTGTTCGGTCTGACAATGCTCCTGAATTATGTCAAGGCTATATGAAGGTTTTGTATCAGCAAAAAGGAATTCTTCACCAGACTAGTTGCAGTCACACTCCACAACAAAATAGAGTTGTAGAGAGAAAGCATAGACACTTGCTTGAATCAACCAGGTCTTTACTCTTTCAGTCTAAACTTCCTACTCAGTATTGGAGTGAATGTATTTTGTGTGCTACTTACTTGATTAATAAAACTCCACTTCAGAGTATTCATAATTTGACTCCTTATTTTAAATTGACTGGATCTGAACCATTTTTGGAACATTTAAAGGTATTTGGTTGTCTTTGTTTTGCTTCAACGTGTATAGATAAGAGGTTGAAATTTGATCCTAAAGCAGTTGCTTGTGTGTTTTTGGGATATTCTGTCGTCCAAAAAGGATACAAATTCATGACTCTAAACACTAATCATTTGTTTGTGTCCAAAGATGTTGTGTTCCATGAGTTTCATTTACCATATCACAATCATACTCAACCCACATTTTTTCCACCTGCTATATACTTGCCATCTGTTACATCTTCTTCTTTTGATGTTGATCCTATACCTTCTACTGATTCTCATACATATGCTCAGGAAGATGCATATTTATCTTCACCTTCTGTTTCTGATTCTATTCCTGATTCACATAGTTCAGTTTTACATGACTTGAGTACTGTTCCCATCATTCCTGATGGTCTTAGAAAATCCAGTAGAATTCATAAACCGCCTGCTTATTTGTCGTCTTATAAGTGCAATAATATCCAATCTCAATCTCATTGGTGTAATCTGGTTACACATAAATCTTTTAGTGTTTCCAAATGTCACATTTCTGAACCAAATTCTTATAAAGAAGCTGCTAATAACCCTTTGTGGGTTGCTGCAATGCAATCTGAAATCAAAGCTCTGTATGATAATCATACTTGGGATCTCGTTCCATTGCCATCTGGTAAGAAACCAATTGGTTCAAAGTGGGTTTATAAGGTAAAACTCAAGTCAGACGGAAGCTTAGAACGTTGCAAAGCCCGTTTTGTTGCAAAGGGGTACAATCAAAGATTTGGTATAGATTATGAGGAGACTTTCTCCCCTGTCATCAAAATGGGTACTGTCAGGATTCTATTATCCTTGGTTGCATCACGTCACTGGCCTCTTTATCAACTTGAAGTCAATAATGCGTTTTTACAAACCACTCAAGGAAGAGGTTTATATGCGTGTGCCAGAGGGTATCCCCAATCCTTTGAATTTGGTTTGCTTACTTAAGAAATCTCTTTATGGATTAAAACATGCCTCGAGAGAGTGGCATGCTAAGTTGGTCGAGGAGTTGATGAAGCAAGGTTTTGTTCAGTCAAAAAACGATTACAGTTTGTTCATTAAACGTCATGCTCATAAGGTGTGTATTGCTGCTGTCTATGTAGACGATGTTATTCTTACTGGTGATGATGCAGATTCAATTGTTTCTCTTAAGGCACATCTTCATTCTCAGTTTGGTATTAAGGATCTTGGGAAGCTTCATTTTTTCCTTGGTCTTGAAGTCAATTATACTTCTGATGGGATTATATTGTGCCAGCAGAAATTTGCTAGAGAATTGTTGCAAGATTCAGGTTTTGATCTTACTCCTAAGGCCTGTACACCACTACCTGTTCATTTGAAATTATCTCAGTCTGATGGTAATCTTATTCCTGATCCAGAGTTGTATCGATCTCTCGTTGGTAAACTCAATTACCTCACTAATACCAGACCTGATCTCTCTTATACTGTACAAACCCTCAGTCAATATATGCATTATCCTCGCACATCACATATGGATGCTTTATGCCACACTCTTCGTTATTTGGCCCATTCTGTTGATCAAGGGATTCTTCTACAGGCTTCTGATCGTTTAACCTTGCAAACATTCTCAGATGCTGATTGGGCCTCCTGTATTGATTCTCGCAGGTCTGTCACTGGTTACATTTTGTTGTTTGGGTTTTCTCCTATTACTTGGAAATCCAAGAAGCAGCATACAGTTTCTAAGTCTTTTGCTGAGGCAGAATATAGGGCCATGGCTTCTGCAGCTAGTGAAATTACTTGGGTTATTCGTTTGCTAGATGAACTTGGCGTTTCCAATCTTAAGCCTGTGACCTTGCATTGTGATAATCAGTCTGCATTATATATTGCTAAAAACCCTGTTTTCCACGAAAGGACCAAGCATATAGAACTTGACTGTCACTTTACTCGTGATAAGGTGTTAGAGGGTTTGATTCAACTCACTTATCTTCCCACTCGTTCTCAACTTGTTGATCTATTCACTAAGGTTGCACCATCTCCTCAGTTTAATGCTTTACTGTCCAAGTTGGGTTTGGTGTCTTCACCTCCCCCATCTTGAGGGGGTTATTGGAATGTTCTGGATGAAGTATAAGCTGTGTGTGAGCTGTCATTCTAGTGCCATGTCAGCACTGAATTAGTTACAGAAGTTAGTTACAGATTAGAGGATATAAGGCTACAAGAATGTGTATTAAAAGTTTACTGGGTTGATTTTTCTTTATTGTCTAACAATATTGCTTCATTTCTCTTTACTGTAAAAAAACAATGTATCTTCATCTTCGTTAATCTGAAACTTAATTCATGGCTGTTGTTTACACTAGGATTAACAAAATGTATTACAACGGTGATTAATTCTGGATATATTAGAGTATATACACTAAGCAGGACGCAGCTACGGAAGGCAGACATGAAAACACAGCAATTGAATTGTAGAAGAACCTCTTAGACTTTGTCTTAAAATGTGTCCTTTGTCTATATTTGTTTACATAATTTAAAGTAATTTCGTGAACACATCTTCTTCATCCACTTCCGGGATCACCTTGTATCATAATCACATGAAAATGAATGAATACTGTAATAAAACTTGATTCTTAGAAGAACGTAAGGATCAAATACAGTATAAACAAAAAGTACATAAGTTAACAGTCTAGAGGTTATAATATCATAAAACAGACATTGATTGAATTCTAAAACAGGGAACTTAACTATGAGTAGATCCGACCCTAGTTAAGTAATATCCTACTTAACTGGGCCGATGTCTCCTCTTCTAAACTGCCAGCATAGAAGGGGAATTCCAAATTCTCGAAAGTAGGATACATTGTTTTTCTCACAAGTCTTCCATTTCTCTCGAAGGCAAAGATTTGGAAATAGGACTGGAAGTCACTAAGAGACTTGCCATACCAAAAATGGGAGGAGCTTAAATCAAGTTTCAAGCTGCTTGCAAGCGTTACAAACCCAAGTATACCTGCAAAATTCCTGTCAAGTGATAGCAAACGTTCTAGATGACCAAGGTTAAGGTGTTTACCGCCACAAGATTCTGTATTGTCTATGATGACGCGGATCACTTCAAACTCATCAGTATACCTTGTTTTGAGATAACTTCCTCTTAACATCAGTAAAAAACCTTTATATGCATTATTCTCGTTAAAATCAACATCAAACCTTTCAAGAACAAGCATGACTCTCTTCCCAAAAAGTTTGGAGAAAGAAACCTGTTGAAATCAAATTAACCAGTTAGCACTTCGAGAAGAGTTAGAAAAACAATGCTGTAGTCAGAAAATCGCTGGAGCTTTTAAGAAGTAATAAAAGCTGCAATTTGGATTTTTTGTGCAGCTTCTATCACGGGGGTTTCAAAGAAATTTGTTTGAATCAAATAAGGATATCTTACAAAGTTTAAAAGATGCAAAAAAAAAAAGATCTAATGAATCTGCATGGCTTTTAATGCGTGAGTGAGTATCTAAGTACCTGTAATTGACCTTAAGAGATCTAAAGAACTCACCTCGCCGTAATTACCTATCAAGACAGTGTCTGGATCCATTAACATATCCAGCTTCAGTTCCTTCACTACTTCAGTCTCCAACTCAGTAGCTTTCTTACGGGTGAATGGGTATGCTGAAATATTATAGTTTAACAACACACTAGTGCCAAATGGTTCCACAAATTCCGCATTTGGCCCAACGATCACAAGTTTATTAGAATCATTTCGGCCATCATTTGATAACTTGAAAATTCGCTTTAACTTCTTACAACTCTCGTCTCTAAATGGCAGTGCCAACCAAGGCATACTGTCAAATGTTCCCCAACAAGATTCTTCCCAACCATCTACATGCAAGTTCCTTATGAAAATAAGCACAACTTCAAAGTCTTTCTTCAGCTTTGCCAACATATTATACACACACTCAAGTTTGTTTCTTAAAAATTGGTCAGGCATATCAACATCATAAAAATAAAGGGCTACAACCTTGTCATTTAAAGTGTCAATAGGTACCTGTCATTAGAAGTGTGCAGCAATAATTGAGTTAATAGACAGTTATTTTGGCATACTACAATAACAAAACAAAGCATATGGGCATAAAATGGAAGCAAAAACATAAAAAAAAACTCCAAACCACATCCATATGCTTTGTTAAAATATATTAAAACTCTTTTGGCAACTTAGTTCTAGTAAAATGCAACACACACGATCAGATCATTAGCAATGGGAAGATGGATCAATAATAATATAACTTTGAAGACTTATAGAGATCATGCACTTTCTTTCTAGTAAACTAAGCTTCTAATTTTTGCATCCAAATGAACTTCTGACTTTTTTTGCACCCAGATGTTTATGAAATACTGGAAATATTTCTATTTGTCTTGTTTCGTGCTAATATGGTTCCTGGCGCAACAAAACTTGTAATTAAGTTTTCTTGGTTCCAAATGACTATCTTTTTAACTTAATTTCTTTACCCATGCCAGAATGATTAGGTTGATGATCCATTATTTCCGCGGTGATGCTTGTTTTCTTGTTCATATGTTTAATGACTGCAAGTTAATTACACGGTGGATTTTTTTTTAGAGAAGCTTCAGATATATAACGATGCCACTGCTACCAAAGAAATTCAGGTTTATGTTTAGCAGACATTATTTCAAGCTACATTGGAGAAGATTTTCCAGCAGTTTCCTACAATCTTTGGTACAAGATGAATAGGATCTAGTTACTGAACAATCAGCAGAAGTGCTACTAAAACCTGTAAACATGATATAACTAAGGCAAGTTTACTACCTTCTCATTTTTCTTTCGTCTTATATGGGCAGAGAAACTTGTATTTTATTCAAAATATGCAAGCTACAAAAAGTTACATCATACCTGATCTCCTTTGTTCGAAATGACATAGCTACGTTGGGGGGAGGCCAATAGTGTGTTCAAGGAGGGGTTCTTAGCGGCTGCATCATCTTCAGCCTGCAAAAAATTTATTCTGGTATCACTAAAAGGAAAGCCTAAGGCTCCAAAATCCCGTAAAATATCCCAGACATGATGAGTTTGCAAAATTATCCCTGTTGAGTCAATGACGAACATGACAGGTGGACCATATTCTTCACGCTTGAAAAGGCGGTTTTCAATACGTTTCCTGGATCCTGCATCTGAAAATGGAATGGCGGTCCATGGCATTGAAGAAAACAAATCTTTGAATTCCTCCTGAGGGTCTGTTGTAGAAGAAACTGGTATAATTTGTCCTTCACAATGATCATCCTGGACAACCAAAACCACCTCAAAATTATTGAGTGGCAGTAGATCATTGTAGACGTCCTTCAAATCCGCAGAGAACGCGTCCTTGTTGTTGTATGGGATACAGTGACCAGATAGTGGCATAAAATACAAAAGAACAACTTTGCCTTTCAACTCGTCGGCCTTAACCTAAAAATAAGTCAAACAAATGAGAATGTGGGTTGTTTCATAATTTGGCATTGCAGATGCCAGTATCCTAGTCCTAACATATAATTCTAGACAGAACATAACTGCAAGTCTTATGGTATATCGCATACTACTTACTTATATCATGAACGAACTTAAATAACATTCTACGTAACTGAATATTATGAAAGTGACACTGAGAACAAATTACATGTTGGTTGTTGTTTTTGACAAGGTAATCTCTGTTACTGGTGAAGAGAAGCTCATTTAAACTGATGATGTCTCCTTTCTTCAACTCTGTTCGTCCTGCAACTTCAGTATGGTAGACTGTACTTTGAAAATATCCTGTCAAGCCAAAATTTAATGATGTTATAAACAAGACTTAATAACTAACCAAAACACAAGATTACAAGATTGAAAAGGCTAGATAACTCATTAATTACCTCTAAACTGAAACACATAACAGCTTTTTCGATAAGCATAGGCATATCTGCTACTTATTGTTCTTGATGTACATGGAGTACTATTTATTTTTCTGAATATACGAGTAGTCAAGTTACGTGTATTTGTAGGTTTGGTTAGAAATCTTCCTCCAACAATTAATCTTCCCAAACCCCTCATTGGAATAAACTATCGAAACAATGGAGTACATCATATTCATATATCATGTCATTATTGGTAGGGTTGTACAAAAAATTCGAAAATCTTCGTCCGAAAAATCCTCGTATCTGTGAAAAAGCGGATATTATCCGTATCCGAAATAAAGCGGATATTATCCGTACCCGAATCCGGGATATTCGAATCCGAAACTAAATACATATATGATATTAAAATTATATAAACATATAATTATATATAATACAAAATTTATTTTTTTAGTTTATAATGTGTGTAAATGCATTAAATAAAGACATTTATATAAATTTTATATAATTGTAGACATACTTTATACTTATATAAATATATCATATGTGTTTAATCTAAAAAATGTTATAAAATCATCGTCAATACAGTAGGTCCATCAAAAAAAATCAAAAAATCCGATATCCGTCCGAAATATCCGCATTCGTATCCGAGAAAAAACGGATATTATCCGTATCCGAGAAAAAACGGATATTATCTGTATTCGAATCCGACAATTGCGGATGCGGATACGGATATAGGCGAATCTATATCCGAGTTATCCGTTTGACAGCCCTAGTCATTAGTACATAAAAAATTAAAATTGATTTTTTTATAATTTTTTTTGATCATTTTCCATATTTTGTGTTTAGCTTAATATAATTTAGAAAAAATGAAAAAAAAATAACATGGACGAAATGACAAAAATATATATTTTCAATATTTTGCCCATTTTTACCAACCAAACACCTATTCTCGGGTATTTAAAAAAAATATTTTCTTATTTTCTTGTGTAAAAATATATTTTTCAAAAAAAAAATTTGGTTGAAATACCCGGTTTAAGAATGGGTATTCGGGTATATACCTAGTCGTACCTCGTATACTCAATCTCAGAAAATATATTTCAACTTTAAAAAACATAAAAATTATATTAAATAACCAGTTGAGGTGATGTATTTCAAATATCGCTGGTATTTTGACCACACATCTCAAATTTAATATTTAAGTTACCAATTTCAAAAATGTGGTATTTTTGGCTATTACCCTACATTTTATTATAACTTATCTGAATACACCACATTTCTTACTAAAACAATTTATAATTTTAAAATACATTTACAGTTAAATTAATTACTAATCACATTAAAAATAAAAGAAAACGTTGAGCGACAGATTTTAAAATAGTTTTTGATCGGATTGGATCCCCTAAGTACGCACTACCTAGGGGTGTACGCGATTCAAATCAGATCGGTTTTGGGGTAAAATTCGAATCAAACCGCGAAAAGCGGTTTTAGAAAATTATCATCCGCAATTGCATTAGAAAAATTTCATTTGCAACAGCATAATCGCGTCAATTACGATTGCGACTTTATAATTATTGCGGATCGTTTTGCGGTTCAACCAATTATTTTAAAATTATTATAAAACAATTAATAATTTGCAAAAATAAATAAATTCAGAACATTAATAAATTTAAGTTTAAGTTTCTTGATAAGTTCTTAGAATTTAAGACCAAAGTGCCGGATAAGAACTCGACTACTAGTTGAGCTTCAAGTAATGGGTTAGGTTTGAGCATATGAAGTCATGTCAATTAAGTATTAACAAACAAAGGTATATTAACTTTAAAATATTAGAAATCGCAATTGCAAACCGCTACTTATATTTACTGTTTAATAATAGTTATTATTAAACAGTGAACCTGGGAAGTATTTTGATGCAGAAGTAGTAGAGGCTTTGATGCAGAAGTAGCAGAGGCTTTTGCTGTCGTTGAAGCTGTTAAATTTGCACGTCAATTTTGATATGAAAATGTTATCTTTGAAGGTGAAATGCGTCCAAGTAATTCAAAAGATAAATAATGTTATGGAAAATATAAAAAAATGTTGGTAACCTTATAAGATCAAAGATTTGATGAAGAATATGGCTTACATGAAATTTGTTTTTATCCGAAAACAAGGAAATGAGGCGGCTCACATATTGACAAATTATCCGAAAATAATGAAATGAGGTGGCTCACATTTTGACAAGAAACGCTAAAAAATTCATATGTACGAAGTGTTGACAGGCACATGTCCTGAGTTTATTTGTGATGCTCTTTACAAAGATCAGATTAATTGTAAATTCTGATCATCTTGTATCATCGTTTCTCTAAAAAAATAAAATTAATTCCGTAATCAACCCGTATTTCATGATTATTCACAAAATAAGATTCAGTTGTGAGCGGTTGAGCGGTTCGTTTGTCTCTGTCTGGGCACCCCTGCCCTATCAGTCTACCACAGCTTGAGCAGCATATATATTGAGCCCCGTGCCTTGAATAAAATTAATTAAAACAACTAAATGATACTCCCCCGTCCCAATATACGTTTCCTCTTTTGACTTTCAGTACTATTCACGGTAAACGATTGACTACTAATTTATGTCTAATCTATAATATCAAATATAGTCATGAGTGATCTCGTTGGATTCGTATTTATCAGTACTTTAATACAGTGAAATTTTTATATTTAATACTAATACGAATTTAAAGATATTAACGATCAAAAGTGTGCATTGACAAACATGTCCAACACAAAAAGGAAACGTTTTTAGGGACGGAGAGAGTACTAATAACAAGTTGGTCTTGAATGGGAGAGTACAATGTGTATTTTTTTCCTTTTTATTTTTCTATTTATGAAGCTGAGAAAAAATATACTAGTCAAGCATTTCTATAATGGCATCACGGCAGTACAGAAGCTACTACTGAGGCCATCTGACTGACGCAGCTCGTCGCTTCATGTTTGACGACCCGCCATTCTTATAATCATGCCATTCCATTTCCATCTAGTTCAGATTATAAAAAAAACATCAAAAAAATAGTCAGTTTTGTTGTCCACACATGTAAGAAATTAATTTATTGATTAACGAGTAAACTAATTTACTAGACTATTTCTATGAAACTTCCTTGTGAATCATAAGTTTATAACCAAATCTATACATATTTATCGCTCACACACATTACATGAACACATCATTACCGCTATACTGAGAAATCTTCCTACCCATGAATGAAAATAGTCAAATTTCAAGTTGTTTGATGTAATATATAACGAGTTACCAATTTACAATAGATAGCTATAAGGAAGAACAACCTATAATCTGATATTGATTGCATATTATAACACACTGACGCTCTTATTTTCCTACTTCATTTTCAATTAATTTTAGTTAATAGTTACAATTGGGACACTGTTTAAAATATTATGCATACACTAAGGAGTAAGGACGCTGTTTATATATTATGCATACACTCTGATCACTTATGGATAAACTTTTCATAATCTGATCTCAGTTCCATATTGTAACACACACTTATTTTTCTACTTCCATAACTAATTTTAGTTAATATTTGAAATCGGACACTGTAAAATATTATGTAGACTCCATGATCACTCAAGCAACTTATTAAAACTGAATCAGGGCAATCTGATAAAAGGGGGAATAGAAATGGAGTGGGGAGGCAAAAGAATTAGCATTTAGCAACATAACACACCTCGCCAATGACAACAGTGTCCCCCTCTTTAACACCAAGCCTTGTAAGAGACTTGAATACTCCACATGCCTCGAGAACATGTTGAAACCTTCTGTCAGAATCTACATAGCTGTTAACAAATGTTTGTAAAAGTGTTAAAATTTGCAACTTGTACAACATTTAATATTAATCACATCTCCCCTCCTAAAAGTGTGAAACTGCAGTGTAACTTTAACAGTGAAATTATTATCGTGTAACCCAACAAATCTTGGTGTAGCGATATCTCCCTTGCTCCCTTTACGAGGATGTCAAAGGTTCGAACCTTGACAAAGAGAAAGGTGTGTGTAAGCATGTTCAACTAGCAAAAAAAAATTATTATCGTGCTAGTGAGATTTGATAGCACAAAAGAACCATGCAGTGATGCTCCAACGACAGTCCTTGCAAACTCCGGTCTAAAAAGAGACTTTATCTTCCAAATCTGGATGATTATAACTTAAACAAGGGAATAAGGCAAGCCACGATAGTAGTTTATGACTTTTTAACCTAAATGTTGCCCCTCCTAAGGTGCAAGAATGCAAGTGGAAACTTTGGCAATAGAAAATCTATGCAAGTCTAAAAGAGATGATACAACTTAATTCAGAAAACTGAAAGCCAGTAGGTCATACCTCCAGTTTGTCATCTGGACAAAACGTTGCAGCCCTGATCCGACTACATTCCAAGTATTTGAAGAGGGGTCATGAGAGATCTCAAACTCATTTATTGGAGACTTTCGCTGCTTTGTCACCATATCAGCCACATGGTTTAAATTTAAAGGGCCACTAAAACCTAAATAAGATATAAAGTCATTATATCAGTAAACCGGACAAAAAAGTCCCTACATAAAAGTAAAAGATCTGGATTGACGGAGAAAATATTGAAGGCAACAGAAACCTAATGAATATAATCATTCACTAAGCATCAAACAATAATTCATCAGTCAAAGAAATTACAGAAGTGCATTGAAGTTTGTACCTCAACTTGTAGCTAGTTATGGATAGAAATAAGAATTTGCCTAACAAAACCAATCAGTTTAGTCATTTGTACTCATTATAGCAACGTTTGTATTTATGTAAACGAAATTAAAGAATAAGAACAAGTTATCTATTAGAGTTTACATATAAACTAAAATAAGTTCCTTGCAACAACATATGCCCTCATTATTTGGGCATCTAGGGTATTGTACATTTGATGGTTTATTTAGTGCTCATTCAAATGGATTTAGTAGGTTCACTAACATTAAGGTTCTCCTGATGCCACACAAGGAGTCAAGATATCAATTTACATATATTTCATGTTTATGGAATAAAGTTAATTGTAATTTATTATGCAATTTACTTACATTAGTACGAAGATGAATGCGATTAGGTCATTGCCATTACCCACCAGATAATTACTGTATTAATCTTTGCTCCAAGTTTAGCAGTTCCATATATAAAAGCACTGCGTAGTCGTAAATACTGGAGTAGTAACTACATATATATACCTATACATACATACTCTTCTGCTCTAGTTTCATCTTAATGTTAGACATGAATAATCTATTATCAATATAATTCATAAATTTTATCATGGTAGCATTTTTTACAAGATGTTGTACTACAACTGAAACAATGGGAGAGGATGTGCCCACCCTAGGCTACAGGTTGAACCACCGGATAGAGCTGAACATAAACTCGTGAAGGGCATCAATGAACACCAGAAGACCCATAAATTAATTAATAACGCATGATTGCTAAAGCAGGTGAGTACTTAGTATTATCACATATAATTAAAACTAGAGAAAAATATTAGCATTGTAAAATGTATCAAAGAAATGTGAGGTGCCTACTATGTCCAAAACATAAAAAGATGATCTTAAAATATGCTAGAAAAGGTTGTTGGAGGGAAACTAAACCAGGAACATGTAATAAAGTATACAAAGACATAGACTAGGTCACCTAGTTCTAATGAAAAATATTCAGATTAGTCTGTCAAACCTTCTCCTTTGGTGGCTTCTTTCCTTTTTTGCACAAGCTCATAAGCAGCATATATCACTTCCCTAGTGCCTTCTCCCGTCGCCGCACTCATGCTAAAAGATTCAATCCCACGAGATTGTAATCTTTCCTTGAAAGATGGCCACTTCTCATATGCATGGGGAAGATCCATCTTGTTATATGCCACCACATATTGTTTTTCAGCGAGTTCAGGACTAAACATTTCCAACTCAAGACGAACAGCGTCATATTCATACTCTGGTTGCTCTGATGAGCCATCAACAATGTGTACCTAAGCCTCCACATTGATAATGTTGCAATTAGTCCACCACATAAAGATAAAACTTATGAATACTCTGATAATTCTTTTGTATTTATGATAACCTCCAAAAAGAGTGAGACTGTAGAACGAATTTCAGTAACTTTCCAAGGCATAGGAAGACTCTTTGCTTATATCTGTTATTCGGAATATTTACAAGAACATATTTCCTCAAAGTTCTAATCACACTAATAACAAAAATAGAATTTTTAAAAAGTATTAGGTTCTGCCCTTCAAAAGGAATGTTCTGACTTATAGTCATAACCTTAATTTTTTTTAACATATATATATATATATATATATAATTGGAAGAAAAAAACTCTAAGAAAAATGCTTAAAATCAGCATATGCTGTCAAACATGTCATGTTAGGAACAGTAAAAAATATAACTTTACTAAAAATATTAAATATTAAGCAAAACAAATGTAAAGCCACGGCAGTTTATACCAGAACTGAGCATCTTTCAGTGTGCCGAAGAAACTCGTGGCCTAAACCAAAACCACGATGTGCTCCTTCAAGCAAACCAGGCAAATCGGCTACAACCATTGAAGCATCATAGTCAAAAGATACCACGCCTAAATTGGGAAGCAAGGTTGTAAATGGGTAATTCGCTATGTTTGGTTTTGCTGCACTTACAACACTGAGCAATGTACTTTTCCCAGCATTTGGAACTCCTACTATCCCAACATCAGCCACCAACTTCAGCTCTAACTCTAACCACCTGTTTGAAAGAAAAAAAAATGCATTTCTCAAATCAAGAAACAATAGTCACCCTAAAAACTAAGTTACCCTGCCCTCTTGGGACTTCCTATAAAGGTTTGCAAAATATAATCCTGTAGTAGACGATAAATCTCATAGGGTGCTATTTATCTAATACCAAAAAAAAACTTGCACTAATTAGTTTTAGAACACAGTGTAAACCTATCACCTTTATTACACTTTTTGCAGATTCCTCCAAATACTTACAAGATGACTCAAGTATCTATTATTTGGATTCCAATCTTTTACTACAATATAACAACCAGTCAAGTGTGAGTAAAATTATAACAACTTACTAATGCAAAGTAGAGATACTTATGGTCAACAAAACAGCCAGTACAAGAAAGATAATTACTACATATCGCTTATGGGAATATGCAGGTATAACTAGTTATATTCTACATAAAATACATTAACTACACAACTACATCAAAAGATATTTAAAAGGTATTCAAAAGATATTCAAAAGGTTAAACTACTCACATTTCAGCACCCTCTTCACCATTCTCCGCAATCTTAGGCACCCTATTCGTCCCCGACTTAAAAGCAGCATTCCCTCTCCCACCTCTTCCTCCGGGCAACAACAACGCCCTCTGCCCCGGGTTCAACAACTCAAACAAAACTTCCCCTTCCTCCCCATCTTTCCCCGCCTCTCTAACAACCGTCCCAGGCGGCACCTTCACCACAACACTATCCCCTTTCGCCCCGTGCATATTACTCCCCTTCCCATGACTTCCCCTCCCCGCCCTATAATGAATACTCTGCCTAAAAGGCAACAAAGAATTCATGGAATCATCAACTTCCACATACACATGTCCCCCTCTCCCACCATCCCCACCCGAAGGCCCGCCTAACGGAACAAACTTCTCCCGCCTTATCGCCACACAACCATTCCCACCATCACCAGCTTTCACAAAAATCTTCGCCCTATCGAAACATCTCATCACAGCTGGAACTCCCTTCTCCTTCTCCTTCTCCCCCTCCTCGCCTTCTTCGACCTCCGTAAACTCCCCATCCCCAAACCCTAACACAACCTCATCATCAAATTCCTCATCCTCGTCACCCTCATCATCAGACCCAACCTCAAAGAGCTCAAATTTACCATAATCAAACTCGAATTCCTCATCACCACTCCCAATTTCATCAATTTCATCCTTTTTCTCGATATTTTCGACATTTTCTGGCGATTTTCGACCCGAAAACGAGGTAAACTCCGAAACAGTGATTTCGGGGGATGCTAATTGAGAAGGGTCAATAAGAAAATCATCTTTAGGGGGTAAACGAGTGTAAGTAGTGGCTTCGAGTTGAGGAAATGCGCGAGATTTTAAGAGAGGGTTAGGGTTTGGAGTGAGCTTTCTGGGTTTAGCTTTTCTTGGGTTTCGTTTAAGTTTACAACAAGGAGGAGATAGAGCTCGAGTGGAAAAAGATGAGTAGATAGATACAAATGATGATGACGATGATGCCATTGATTGTAATTTTGAAAATGAATGAAAAGATATGAAGATGAAGCCTAGAGGGTAATTAACAGAGGGAAACTAAAGTGGATAACGGCTCAGTTTTTTTTACCAGCTCTACCCGGTCTTATTTTTAACAAAATTCGAACTCTCACAAATATAATAATTTTGGTTATTTCACAAACATATGTTATTTTTGTATATATTTGTTAAATAAATTTGAATTGAAATATAAATATTTACTTTTAATATGATGAATTGATTTCAAGTTTAGTTTGTTTATATGTTTTTTTAACAATTTTTGCACTACTTCATATTTTTACTATTATGCTTATAATAATATGAAGCATATAAGTTACATTATTATATTGTTTTATTTTGCGCAGAGAATTGGAAAAATATTATAACTAAGAAAGAAAGCCTACTAAGCATCCATACTTTTTCCCTTTGGAACATTTGCAGAAAGCATAAAAAATAAACAAGAGAAAAATACCTTGCTTGTTTAATTGAGTTTTTCAGCTTCCGTAACATTTAACTTTCCAGAAATATAAACACAACCTTCCCTATCATTAAATTATAAATTCAATCAATATCAACAAAAAACTGATTACAGTCATCTAAAGAATACTATATGTAAAAGAATAATCTAAACAGGACTGCATCTAGATTATATCCTCCACTACACAGTAACACAGACCTCTGTATTTTAACAGAGGCGGGAGACGACTGATAATGCAAGTTCTCTAGGTACAACAGACAGATAACAGTAGGCAACCGGCTTCTAAAAATGCCAATCACAGGGTTCAGTTTTGTAAGACTCCATGTCTTGATTAACGGAGATTCTGTTTTCTAGCACACCGTATCTTGAATTAATTCACACGGGCAATATACCTGACTACAGAATCATAAGTATCCATGTTGAGGTAGCTTTCTGCAAAACAACTGAAGAAGATTGTTTTCATTAGTCACATCAGCAACATATTTTTTGTCAAATAAGCAAATACAATAAGGTCCTACGTAGAATCAAGGTAGATATGTAAATGTAATCCATGGGACATGATAAATATAGTAGAAAGTTAAAGTGAATAGGCCAGTCCCATGATTATTACTCTTGCAGGTTGTAATACAAACACAGCCTACGTGTCCCTATATTAATAAGAAAAGTAAGAACCTAGTTTTTAAAACGACGACACATCGAGATTATAGTTATCAAATGTAGATAGCCTATTCACATGGAAATATCAACATAAATAACATGGTTGACCGGAAAAACTAAAAATTAAGAATAGTTTTTAAGGGCTAGAAATGTACCTCAGTTCATGCCAAAACATACTAGTCCTCTCAAGCAAAAAAGGCCGCAAAGGCTTAAGATAGTTATCCTCTGCAAGAACCCGACTAGAGTGCCCTGATGATTTTTGCTTTCTTTCAATGGCTGCAATGTATATAGAGGTAATGACATGCACAAGTATTGATGGATCAGGATCACTAATGGTTGCCTTTAGTTCCCTTTGTATCCATGGCTCTATTTTCTGCAGTATCCTCTCTTTGACACCTTTTTTTCCTATCATGTCCTGAATAAAAAACAAGAGAAGAGAAGCATCAGCCCATAAATAATTCTAGTTATCTAACTAGAATGCAGTATATAAAGCTTAATGACAATAAACACTGATCAGTGCCATACTGATTCTCACAAGTCCGAATTTTCGAATTATCCTCTTGTTTTTCAAAACATAAATGTCAAAGCTAGTGGGATAGGTTCAGGCAAGTCCATTTAGAGTATATAACTGAATGAACAAGTTTAAAATACAACGGGTTACTTCTTATCACTAGTAATGCGACACACAAGATGCTATATTTGAAGTACACATAATGAGCTCCTTTGACATAACCTTCACTATTGGAAGGAAGCACGGACAAGTTTATCATCACCATTGTATATATTTAGACAAACTAACTTTAACTATGCTGCCTTATAGAGGTCCCATAATCAATTCCAAAGTAAACAGTTTTACATGATTCTGGTGTGATTCACATGCATCGACTACAATGAACATTAGCTAACTAATAATAGCAAAAGCATAGCAAACACTTTTACATGATTCTGGTGTGATTCACATGCACCGACTACAATAGACATTAGCTAAACTAATAGCAAAAGCATAGCAAAAAGATGTGTGAAACTAATGCATACCTGCTCCTGAAGTTTATTGTTAGAACAAGGCACGGCCTGAAGACGTTGCTCATATATGCTGCAAGAAAAAAAGAAAGGGAGATGACGTAATGAAGAAAAAGGGTGGACTACATAAACCGATAAGCTACCATAATTCTAATTTGCAAGCAAAATTGCATGTTTTCACAAGCCAAAGTAGTGCCAAACAAAAGGAGTGTGTGTTTTGGTAAAAGCCATAAATAAAAAGTAAACAGTCTACCTTCTACGCCATAGCAGAATCCTCTCTTTAATTATGTCAAGGGGCATTGTTCTTGGATTTCCAAATGATCTAACTCTCGGCAACGGCCTTGTTCTCGAGTTACCAATATCCGAGTCTTCCCTTGAGCTTACAACCCCAACAACATGATAAACAAACCAGTTAATTCACAACACAGATTAGCGAATCTTATAAACTAGCAGCTGATTATCATCTCTAGATACAAACAATAAAAAAACAATACACAAACAGTCAAGTAACCAATCCACTCGATCAAAAACTAAATAAATTTTCCATCATTACTTAGGTATACAAAACGAAGAGATAACCATCATCAGTATTACATTTTTATCAGCAAAACAGTTCAATTAAGTTTAAACCTCTACAACGACACACAAACACTAACAAATTCCAGCGAAGCTTCAACACAAGTTTTTCAGAAATTATATCAGGCACTTAGCAGATTCTCCAATTCATTCTATTCAAATCAATCAGTAATTGAAACACATACACATAAACATATCATCTATCGAAAAGTACAAATTAGCACCTAAACGAATCAAATTAAATACTAAAATAACATATTTACTATTTATGCAAATACGCAAAGCAATTCTACCTTCTAGCGATTAATCGATTACTACGAACACTATGAAAATCTCCACCGTCAATCCCTTTAACCACATCAACTAAAGGCGGTAACTTTCGATTACAGAAGCTTCGAGAAGAGAAGCTAAACCTAAAAAACCACGAATCGAATTGCGCGTTACAAAGAGGACACTTTCGTTTCAATTTGCTCCATCGATCAATACAATCGATACAATACGCGTGCATACACGCCGTTATTACGGCTGCTCTTCGATGATCGATGTGGTTTAGGCATATCGGACATGATTTTCCGGTGATCGCCGGTGCGATTTGCTTGAATTGAGCTCGGATGGAACGGCGATGATAGAACTCGCGGTGACTCATTGAGTTGTCTCGTCCGAGTTGAATTATGACAACGTGTGCTTAAATGATTATCTGATAAACGAATAAAATGGGCAAATGAATATCATTTTCCAGAATAATCTTGAATAATAAATAGAATATTTTGGTTCCAAAAATATTCATTTATCTAAATTTAATTATATGTCATATCACATAATTTCGATTGTATTTCTTGTAAATTAAATATAAATATAATATAAAAGAATAAATAAATGGGCTTGTCCATGCATTAAGCACTCATTTTTATGAATTCAGAATATTTTTATTGGTGAAATTGATGTGAATGCAAGAGTCCACCAATATTTATAATTGAAAAGACTAATCAAAATTTGACACATAAATTTTTATTATGTGCCCAGAGAAAAATCCGTAAATAAAAAAGGTACAGGTAAAGAATAGTGTTCCAAATTCACTGCCAAACAAAATTTCTTTCATGGCTCTACAGTTGAACCTCGATTAAGTAATAATCGTTAAATTAGTAATCTCGTTAAAATAACATCCAATTTAGAATTTGTAGCATTCTGACCAACTTCAAGAGTCTGACATTTGATCTTGTTTAGCTTCCATGCTGAACATCCTCTTTATCAAACCATTTTGCTTATTTGTACCTTTAATAGTCACAGAAAGATCGGCAAACTCCGCTTTAAGATCAACATTATTTTGCTTGAGTGCAGAGACAGAAGAATGCAGTCCTTTGACTAATACTGTAGTGGTTTTGATAGAGGCCTTCATGTCAGGATTAGAAACCAAATGAACAGCATGATCAGTTAAAGTCTGAGCAAATTCCAGAGAAATCTTCTCACTGGGTAATCTCCAAGAATGATTCCATTCATGATTTCTGTGAACATTAAGAGCATGAGCATGACCAGATGATGAGCCAAAAGTAGACAATTTAGATGCTTCTATTCCAACTTTCAGAGCAGCATCATCAGGATTGTCATCATCATCAAAATCTCCAAACTCATCCTCATCATTAGAAAATGTTTCAGGAACATCAGGAACATGGTCAGGAACTTTGCCTTTGAGCTTTAAATCAAAATTTGACTTAGAAGACTTAGTTGCATGTGATGAACCTGAAATAAGAGAACCAAAACCTAAATCTCTCTGTTTTTAAAGTGATCTCATCACTTCTCACACACATATTACTTTCAATAGTAATATTTTGCTCACTTTTATCACTCAAATCTACCTCTCCTTTTACTAATACAGGAGACTGCCTCTCGATAATTCTATTTTTCTCTTGATCCTTTCTCACAATCTCACTAGAAAAGCTCAACTCACTAGAAAAAAAAGAAATAAGAGGTGGCAAAGAGGAGTGGCCTGTATTCATATAAATAGAGGTATCCCTATTAATAGGTCTATTTATAATCATTCTATCAGATAAAGTAGATGTAGACAGAATTGTACCTTGAGTGCTAGAATCCATTGGTATTGCTTTGAGAGGTTGTACCAAGATGGCTTCATTGTTGTCCTTAGAAGTGATCAGTACATCAGGATGTGTAGAGTCAGAAACAGCTGCATCAGGATTTGACCTTGTGTCAGAGAGTTGCTACTTGTCAAGAATTGACCCCATGTCAGGATGTGATAATAAGTCTGCAACAGTACTTTGAACTGTTGTTTCTTTTGGGACTTGAGATGTAGAAGCTTCTTCAATCCTTTGAACAGAAGGTTCTTGTGTGCTTCCCTCAAAGTTGGGATCATTGATGACAGCATCCAATGTAGCAATGTGCTTCTGATGAGCTTTCCTGTCTTGTATTGTCTTCTGAATATCAATATCCATAACAATATGACTCCCTTCAGCAACGTCAGGAATAGTCTGTTGAATTTCAGTGCTTGCACCCACACTTTGAGCAGGTGATTCTTGTGTAGCAGGGGCATGAGTAGTTGCATCTTCATATTGAGAAAATAATTCTTGTGTACCGTACCCCTTTTGTGGATACTGCTTCTTTGACTACTGTCTGACATACACTGTAATGTTTGCAGTCTGTCTTTTAGTTTTATCAGGATTTGACTGTGCTAGATCAGAAACTGATAAAAACTTGTCAGGATTTACAGTTTCCTGATCAAGAGCAACTCGAGCTAATACTTCCAAACCAGCTTGTTGTTGCTTAGCCTGATCCTTGTTAGCTGCTTTAACTAGTCTTCTTTTTTTTTGCACATGACTAGCTGCTACAGCTTTAGCTCTTTCTTCCTCTGTACTAACACCAGTAACCTCCACTAGTCTAACAGGCAGTTTAAAAACAATTGGGCTATCACTATCAGTATCAGTATCTGATGGCTCATCTACTAGGTTAACACATGCTGTAGTCTTCCTTTTCTTTCTACTTACACTCTCCTTGATGCTTGTTAGTGGTGGTACACTTTTCTTCCTTCCTCCACCTTGTTTCTCCAATGATTTAAGTGAGAATGAACCAATCTTTGAACCTGATTTTCTATGAGACACATCAGTCCTAACTATTGGTTTTAATTTTGCAATTGATTCCTTTTGAGAAGAACCAGAGGTGATATGGTGTTTAGATTTGGTGGTTTTAAGAGATACACTTGGGTCATGAATAGGATTGGATGTGTCATGTTCCATAGTGTCAGGATTTTGAAAAGTGTACTTGTGAGGCATTTTGTTAGACAAAAGTACCCACAATTCCCTTGGTAGAATTGTATCTCTCCTGAAAGTATCTTTCTTTTTTGCTAAATCAATCAAAGATTTAAGATTGATTTGAAATATCATCAACAATTCATCTTTTTTAAAAATTTCATCAGGCAAAAGATATGTAAAAATCAATTGTACGAACCTAGTGTAACCTATACCACCAGCTTTATCACTAAATCTAGCTATCAGAAATTGCATAATAGTGTTACCATAATCCAAGGCATGACCATATATCAATGAGTAACATATATGTAGTGAAGATAATGGAAGGGCATCAAAGTTAGATACCTTATTCAGAAAAGCTCTGCTTATACAGTCAAAGTAGAAGTTCCATTCTTTTCTTAGCTTGGTTCTGTACATCTCCCGAGCCTTAGTGAACTCAATGATATGGCCAATCTCTCTGACCCATTCAAAGAGAGGTTCAGTAGGAGTCACAACTGGTGTCCTGCCATTCAGTGCAGGCAATTTCAAAGCCTCCTCAACTACAGTTGCATTGATCTCATATTCCTGGTTTTTGTAAGTGAACAGAATGACCCATTTCTCAGCATCAACAGTTGAATTCTCCCAAATATGCATAATCTGTTTAAACCAAATTCTAAATGGAGCAATGAGAGCATACCCAATATCACTTTGGGCTAAAAAATCCTGAATTACTCCGAAAATATCAGGAATTTCAGCGTCATGCAAAGGGGCTTTAAAGTTTATAGCCGTAAAAGTCTTGTGATTAAACACATACTTAATAGCAGAGAAAGTGGAGACAGAATCAATAGTGGCCATTTGAAAATTTTGGGTTTTATGAGGAAAGATGTGAGTTCGAAAATTAATGATGAGCAGTTCGTGTATATTGTGTGTCTAATATGAATAAGAATAGTTAATCATGTACTGATGATATTAGTAAGAGACAGTAAGACAATAATACACATGGTTTTTTTAATTGGATGGAATTATTAATGGCACATCTAGTTAGACATGCACGACTTTTAAGGAGGAGCATATGTGTTACTACGCCTAAAAACTAGCAATTAAACTGCCACAATTATCCAAATTATAAACGGCTCTATAATAGTGTACAAGAATAATTCTCATATATACTCAATTGAAATCAAGTATTGATTAGGAAAAATAATTGAACAAAATCATAAAATACTCACAACTAGTATCAGAATTTGATTACATCATCAAGACTAAATGTGTCAAGATCTGACTGAAGGAGTCAGGATCTGACAAATTAATTCTTCTTATAGATAACCATACCAAGCTCATGGAGTAACTTTCCAAAGGTTGCTTCCAGTAAGGGCTTGGTGAAGATATCAGCTACTTGTTGTTCAGTTGGAACAAAATGAAGCTCAATTGTTCCTTTCATGACATGCTCCCTGATAAAATGATATCTAATACTGATATGTTTTTTGAGTGAGTGTTGTACTGGATTACCTGTCATTGTTATGGCACTTTGATTGTCACAGTATATAGGAATCTTTGAGTAAGACAATCCATAGTCCAATAGCTGATTTTTCATCCAAAGAATCTGAGCACAGTAACTTCCAGCTGCAATGTATTCAACTTCAGCTGTAGATGTAGATATTGATTTCTGTTTCTTGCTTTGCCAAGTAACCAGTCTACCACCCAGATACTAACAGCCCCTTGAGGTACTCTTCCTGTCAATCTTGCATCCTGCAAAATCTGCATCAGAATAGCCAACTAGACTGAAATCTGATTCTCTTGTATACTATAAACCAAGAGATGGAGACCCCTTTAAGTATCGCAGAATCCTCTTCACAGCAACCAAATGAGGTTCTCTAGGCTTAGCCTGAAATCTTGCACACAAACAGGTTGCATACATAATATCTGGACTACTAGAAGTTAGATAAAGCAATGAATCAATCATACCTCTATAGGCTGTAACATCAATTTCTTTACCTTGGTTAGGATCTAACTTTATAGCAGTGGCCATTGGAGTTGCAGCAGTTTTACTTTCTTGCATACTGAATCTAGTCAACAGATTCTTTATGTAACTTGTAGTCCAAGAAAGTAACTCAATTTCCCATCATACTCATTTGGTACCTTGACTTTATAAGATCATAAAATTTCTTGCACAACTTGTTGTTGTTAGTAGACCTAAAAGCAGAACACTGCCTTTATTTATGTAAAACAAGGTTTTGTCAATAGTACCTCTTTTGAAACCATTTTCAATCAGAAATTTGGCAAGTGTTTCATACCAGACCCTTCGTGCTTGTTTGAGTCCATATAAAGCTTTGTCAAGTCTGTACACATGATCAAGAAATTTTGGATCAATGAAGCCAGGTGGTTGCTCAACATATACTTCTTCTTCTAACTCTCCATTCAAAAAAGAACTCTTGACATCCATCTGAAAGACTTTGAACTTCTTGTGTGCAACATATGCCAAGAAAATCCTAATAGCTTCTAGTCTTGCCATAGGAGCAAACGTCTCATCATAGTCAATACCTTCTTGTTATGAATATCCCTTTGCAATAATTCTAGCTTCGTTCCTGATTATTGTGCCATCTGAATCTGTATGGTTTCTAAAAACCCATTTTGTGCCAACAACTGATTTATTCTTTGTCCTTGGAACCAATTTCCACACTTCATTCCTTTCAAACTCATTCAACTCTTCCTGCATTGCTTGAATCCAATCAACATCCTTGAGTGCATCCTCTACTTTCTTCGGTTCCTCCTTAGAAAAAAAGTTGTGATAGAGACATTCATGTTCAGTTGCACTCCTTGTTTGGACTCCAATATCAGGATCTCCAATGATAAGATCAAGTGTGTGATCTTTTGTCCATTTTACCACTTTTGGCAGTTCAGTCTCATTTCCTGATGCTCCCCCTGCATAAGTGCTATCATTTCCATGTGAAGCTCCCCCTGTATCAGTGATGTCTGTTCCTGATTGAGTAGAGTTTATGTTTAAAGACTGTTCACCAAACTAATCTTGATCTCCAGTTGAATGATCACCTCATGATGAGCTATCATTTGTCGTACTAGAAGAATTTCTGGTTGATCCAGTATTTCCTGAGTCATCAGTATCATCAGTATTTGATTCACTAGATTATTAATGTCTGTTTGTGGATGTTGCTCCCCCTCAACATATGGATCTTCATGAATTAACTCTAAATCAGGACCAGAATTGTCATCAGGATCTGATTCAATGTCAGGATTTAACTTATCATTAAGAATTGACAAGTCATCAGGAATTGAATCATTTCCTGACTTGAGCCTTTTATTTGTAAACACAAGTTCTTAATGCGTGTCTTCTTCGATTCCAGTGATCCTATTGTCATCAAAAGAAACATGAATTGATTCAACAATTGTCCTCGTTCTCAGATTGAAAACTTTATAGGCTTTTGATGAAAGATATCCAACAAAAATTCCCTCATCATCTTTTCTGTCAAATTTTTCAAGTTTCAGGATGTGTTCTTAGAACAAAACACTTATATCTAAAAATATGTAGATGCTTTAATCTTGGCTTCTTTTCCTTGATCGTTAATCCATGTCTGTTAATCAGAGTCAGGTTCTGAGTATAACATGCAGTGTTGACAACTTAGCCCAAAAGTATGTTGGTAGATTAGCCTCCATAAGCATAGTCCTTCCTGCTTCAATCAGTGTCCTATTTTTCCTTTCTACAACTCCATTTTATTGAGGCGTGTCAGGTGCTGCAAATTGTTGAGAGATTCCCTTGTATCTGCATAGCTCATCCATCTTGCTATTTTTGAACTCGGTCTCATTGTCACTCCTCAGAATTTGCACTTTGTGCTTCGTGCCATTTTCAATCAGTCTTAGAGGATCCAAAAGAATTTTTGTTGTTTCATCCTTACTGTGCAAGAAAAACACACAAGTAAATCTAGTATATTCATCAACAACAACTAGAGTATACCTTTTCTTGTTAATTGACATGATATTCACAGGGCCAAAGAGATCTAAATGCATCATTTGATATGGATTCTTGATGGATGATTCTGACTTGCTTTTGAAAGAGGTCCTTCTTTATTTAGCTTGTTGACATGCATCACACAAACCATCAGGGGAGTAGTACATGTTTGGTAGACCTCTTACCAAATCTTTCTTCACCAGTTCATTGAGATTATTAAAGTTGAGGTGAGAAAGCTTCTTGTGCCAATTCCCACTTTCATCTACTGATGCCTTGGTTACCAAACAAGTTTTAGGACCATCGGTATTTGCATAAAATTTGGCTTAATAGATGTTTCCATGTCTATAGGCTTTGAAAACAATCTTCTTTGTGATCTTATGAACTACTTCACCGTGAGTATCATAAAACACAACATAGAAACCTCTGTCAGTAATTTGACTGATGCTCAACAGATTGTGCTTCAGTCCATCTACCAGAGCTACATTTGAGATAATGACATTTCCAATGATTATATTGCCATATCCCAGTATTTTTCCTACATTTCCATCACCATATGAAACCATTGGGCCAACCTTCTCCTCATATTTTAACAACAGAGATTTAGTTCCAGTCATATGTGCAGAACAACCACTGTCTAATACAAGCACATTCTTCTTGTTTCCCTGTAATCAGAAAATATGGAAATCAGTTAGCATTTTTAAGAACCCACACTTGTTGGGTCCTTTTTAACATCTTATATATTTTTGCAGCAGAAGATATCCTAGTTAGGAATTGATCCATCAGAAATTGCTCCATCAGGAATTTTCTTGACAGTTTTAACTCTATAAGATGTATGCACATTCAGTTTAGTAGTTCTATTTAAAATATCAATTTTATTGAACTTATGTTAAGGATCATAATTATTGTGATACAGACTATGATAATCTTTACAAGTTTAAATAGAATGTCAAATGTTACCATAGTGAGAACAAGGGTTCTGTGGTTTGTAAAGTACTGATCTACCACTAATATCACACTCAGGAATCTTAGAGACTTTCTTTTTAGGTTTCCTGCAATCAATAATGTGACGCCCTCCAAACCCGGGTCAGAAGTTTGGGATTCACAACACACACACACCCAATATATAAACCTGTTTATGAAGATAATATATGCAATGACCCTACTTAACATAACCACAGATCACAACAGGATAAAGTATGCATACAAGCCACAACCTTATTTATATTAGAAACGTACTAAATCCCAACTAGTTTAACTTATGTCTGGAATTAAAACATTCTTACAACTTTCAAACCAAAATTAAAACAACAGTCTTCTGCTAGTTTATTCCGTCTCAACCTGAAAACCTAGATCGCACACTTGTCTGGGGATCCTCGCTACCCACATTTTCCTTTTTAACTGGAAAAGAACATAAACAGATTCGCAAGAGTGAGCTAACTAGCTCAACAAGTCATAATGAAAACACTGAGATTAAACAATGATCAATTGAAATGATATAAGAAATCAAGTTTCTTGATAAGCAATGATTAGAATTGGATATTCACTTTTCATTTTAAAAACCAAGATTAGGCTGTTGATCAGTCACGCACTAACCCCGAGCAAGGCACACAACTCTGCTCTATATACTGGATCCAAGGCACACATTGGCTTATTATGACCGCGAATCTGGTCTGACCACGAATATGGTCCAAATTTAAAAACAATCCAATTCTATAATATTAACATGATAAAAAATGTAAATCAATAAACATAACTATAAACCACATTTATCTCGAAGCATAGGGTGATTCATAACACCATGAAGGTATAACAAGATGTGTATAAGGGTTGGCTTCAAGCCTGGGAAAGAATCAGATGATAGAAGAACAAAGGTTTAGTGGCTACAAGGATTAGTCTTCTGTTGTACAAGGTATGAAGGTTTCCATGTTAATCAATTCCATTTCAGTGATCTGTGTATGGGATATATGTATTTGTGGAGTAGTATCGTATATATGTGGTTCGTATCTGGGAATTCAACAATAAATGGTTTACAAAGAATAAGGCTTACGGCTCAAAGATCTATAAGAAGAATCGGGGTTTAGGGTTAAGTACTTTAAAGCACTTGTAATATAAAACAGAACTATCTCAATACATATCAAGGTGGTTCAAGAGATACTTGCCTTAACTCAACCCGCTTTTACTTTACATGTACTCGTCTATTGATCCTTACTCACTGACCACTTACTTTTCCTTTCTCCATCTCGCTTCCTCTGTTAGACATCACAAGTATTTATCAATACGTATTTTCATCTCATTATAATCGTTACAAGCATCTATCTACCCTTCGTTTTACCCAAATCCGACGTATGAATTGAAAGTTACGATAAAAACCGTCAAATAGTATACACATAAGCTGATTACACATCATTGATCATATATAGCACATATCACGTAAGATATTCGATAAAAATAATTTTTCAAAGAAGATTCGGGGTAAAAATGATTTTCCGGGTATTTAATACGAATTTTTGAACATTTTTCGGAATTAAAACGGGTGAACGAGTCATTTATAAACAATTAAAAGGGTTCGAATACCCGAATCTGACTTTAAATCATTTAATAATAATTATCGAGCCTTGAGAATAATTTAAAATAATATTTTAAAGCTCGAAACTATTTTTTGGAATTTTTAAATCAAAATAAATAATTAAATCTAATTAAATAATCAATTAAAATTAATTAATAACCAATTAAATCAATGAATATTTAAATTAATTGACTAATTAAATAATTAATTATTAACTAAAATTAATAAATTAAATAATTTGGATTTATTTTTGAATTAAAAATAATTTTTGGAATTAAAATTAATGAATTTTGGAATTAAAAATGAATTTTTTAGAAATAAAATAAAATTTTGAATTAATTTTTAAATAAAAATCTGTAAAAACATATTTCAGAACTTAAATTAGGGAAATAGAAGATCGATACCGGGTCAAAACGGATATAAAACAAACGGGTCACGAAGAACCCGTTCAACCCGCCGTCCCTTTTTCCAGAATCCGGCGACAACCGGTTTTCCGGCCAGCCAATTCGTGGCAATTCACGAATCGTTTAATATGATGTTTTGCATCAACCAATTCCTAATCATGATAGCAACTCAGAATTGTTCTTCCTTTTTGTTCGTAACCCCGGGTCTACGTTTTTCGGCGAAACTCGCCATTAGCTAAAGAATCCGGCCACACGTTCCAAACTTCCAACACAACAATTTTATACATGAATCGAATCATTTTGGAACGATCTATCTAATGGTATAACTGAATCAAACCCAGGTTTAACAGATTAAGAGTTCCCAAATTCGATTATGAACATTCATATCATATTCAAACCCTAATTTTAATAATTCGAGAATCAAACTTAATTTTCTATATGTTATTGAACTCCAAATTAGACATATAATATACCAAAATGATCAGAATAAAATTGTGACGGCCTCAACCCCGGGGTCAGGAGTCCACGTCACTAACAACAATATCAACAAACCTAATATAATCCAATTCAATATTATAACAACATAAACACGACCCCTTTACAAAGATATTTTCCAGGTTTAAGTATGACTTAGGTTACAACTGCTACAAAACCAACTTATTACAAAAAATCCTGACACAGCTAACTTAAGATAGCAACTCAACAGACCACATATGGTCTCACACAACTATCTCATAGGAGACTGATATGGAAGGAACTGGAACTCTGCCCTGACTACGACGGAAGAGTTTTCTAAGCATCTGCAATACATATATACAAAATATTCTACAAGGGTGAGCAATCAATTGCTCAGCAGTACCACTATATGAATAACAAGTAAAAAACTTTATAATAAAATAGTCATAGGAAAATAATTCATAGCTTGTTACAAAATAATTAAAAATATGTATAAACTGGATATCAACAACTAGCATGCTCTGTAAAACAATAATATCAGTCGTGTGCTGTGTATAAATACCAGAGTCCAATTTAGCATGCTATTCACATTTGTTATTCAACTGTATAAATCACTTATTCCCTTACAGAAATCACAAGCCAAATCAGATACGTAATGGATATGTGAAGATAGCTGATCAGGCTATAAACACCAGACGGCTCAAACTGCCATCCCATACACCTGTTCCGAAACTCAAAGACTAGCTAGGTCTCTGACCTGCTAGACTAATCGGTTATGTAATGCGCGCAATCGAGTTAGCCTCTTACGCAACCACAATAGGCCACTCTGGCCCCTATGTATCCAATATCTGATCGTTTTAACCTGTTTTCAAATCACTTGTACCTATCTCGGTTTAAAAATCGTTCATTTACAGAACACGTAAAAACTGGTTCACAAATCATTTCAATTCGAGATAGGTACCTTTTCGAAGTTACTTTTCCCCAAAACAGATTTAAAATAATTAGTTATAACTACAGGGGATACGTAACTTAAAACGTTTCTATTCCTGTACGATAATAAAACAACAGTTTATTCATATACGTTGAACCATATAAGAATGGTCAAGGGTACTTGCCTTGCAACGCTTTAACAGAAACCCTAGGTAGTTTTTACGCTGACTTTCTTGCGAGACTCGACTGGGATCTACAGTAACAGAATAACCTAATTAGTTATACCGACATGCTTGATATCCTCGAACCTAAATAACCCAATCTGCTAACCCGGCTCGTATAATGTATATACACATAATCACGTAATCAATATTCACGATAGGGGTAAAACATTTTATATCGTATAGTACGCTTTTCGTATTTAAAAATAATTTTTAGAAAAATTTCGACAGCGACTCCTCTGCTTATAAGCCTACCCGTCGAAACATAATCGACGTCAATTCCAATAATCACAAATCCACAACTTACGTCACAATACGATTTTTTTACAATTAAATAAGTAATTACGTACGAAACTAATTATATGAATCACTTTATTTATTTTATAAATTTATGACTCAGATAAAAATCATCACCGTCCACCGTTGACTCGCCGAAGCTCATCGTCGACGGCGGCAAAATATTTAAGTGAAATTTTTTATAATATCACGAATAATTATTCAAATAATTCCTGTAATAAAAAGGAATTAAATCGCAATTATAATAATCAACCCAACTGCACACAACCAGCCTCAACGTTAGAGGCCCAAACAGCTAGGCCCAATTAACAGGTCCAATTGCACAGCCCAACAGAGAAGCAAGAAAGCACGTGAACACGACCACAAACACGGCCACCGCCGCACACACAACACACACTAACACACATACACGACACACATTTCACACACACCAACAACAGGAACAAACCTGAGAAATCACCGGAAACTAACTGGAAACGGAACCGTGGAGGCACAACCGAGAGCAGGGAAGAAAACGGACGGGGAAAAAGAAACAGCGGGGGAGATTGAGAGAGAAAGAAAGAGAGTGATTGAGAGGAAGAGAGAAAGAGAATCGAGATAGAGAGATTGAGATACGAGAGCACAGAGATGAAGAGGAGGAGTTGTATGAATAATAATAAAAAAAACCAATTAATCTGTTAGAATTGTGCCAGGTATCCACGTAGCAAACAACAGGGATACATGTTAATCCCTGGTTATAAGGTTTTGACACGTGTCCCTGGAATTTCCGTGACCGAATTTTTATCTCGCACTATGCGATTTATCGAGTAAATCTGCCGCTAAAAATGAACCGAAAAATTACTAACGCATTTTGAAATTCTCAGAATACGTAAATATTAACAAAATAAAAAAATCCATAAATTTTAAACCATTCTTGAAACGCAACTCGTACCCATATTTAATGATTAAACGAATTAACGCGCGGGTGAATTTAATCAGAAAAATTTCCAAAATAATTTTAAAAATCTCAAAATATTCCCGACTTAATAAAATATGAGTTTCGTAATTTTTGAAGCATCCCGAAATTAAATGCTAATTTTATAGATAAATGTAATCAGAAAATCATTTAAAGATAAATAATTACTGAAATATTGATTTCTAAATTTTATAAAATCCCAAAGATAATTATTAAAATTATAAAATCATAAAAATAATTTTAGAGATAATCCAAATATTTATGAAAATAAATCTGCCATAAAATCACTTTTAAAAGTGAAACAAAATAATACAACTCAATAATTAATTACACAAATAATTCCTATACACCAATAATCACACATAAATAATAATAAACAACACACAACTGTCAAAACTAATACACATATTTTATATAATTAATTATTCAATAATTACATATTAAAACCATACAAAAACATACGAGTCGTTATATCCTTCCCCCCTTAAAAAGATTTTGTCCCCAGAATCTGACTTAACTAAACAAATGAGGATATTTATCAAGCATGTCTGACTCTAACTCCCAAGTAGACCCTTCTATTCGAAGATTTCTCTAAAGCACTTTCACTAAGGGAATAGACTTATTTCTAAGGACTCGCTCCTTACGAGCTAAAATCTGGATTGGCTGTTCCACATAGGATAAATCTGGCTGAAGCTCGATTGGTTCGTACTCTATAACTTGATTTGAATCAGGAATGTATGGTTTCAACATGGATACGTGGAACACATTATGAATGTGCTGCAACTGCGGCGACAACGCTATCTTGAAAGCGACTTTCCCTATTTTCTTCAAAACTTCAAATGGTCTTATGTACCTTGGGCTAAGCTTACCTTTCTAACCAAATTGAACTAATCCTTTCCAAGGTGACACTTTCAACAATACCAATGATCTCACTTTGAAGTTCATATCTTTTCGACGCAAATTCGTATTCTTTCTCTGTATATCCTGGGCTGCTTCTAACCTTTTTCAAATTAATGTCACTGCATCCTTGGTCTGCTGAACTAACTCAGGACCTAATACTTTCTTTTCTCCCACTTCATCCCAATACAATGGTGATCTACACGTGCGCCCATACAAGGCTTTATAAGGTGGCATTCCAATGCTGGCATAATAACTATTATTGTACAAGAATTCAATTAAAGGTAAGTGTTCATCCCAGTTTCCCTTAAAATCCAAAGCACACACTCTCAACACATCTGCTATCGTCTAAATTATTCTTCTACTTTGACCATCCATCTGAGGATGGTAGGCGGTATTCATTTTCAGCTTAGTTCCCAAACATTCCTGTAATTTCGCTTAAAACTTTGATTTAAATCTTGAGTCTCGATCCGACACACTCAAAACAGGAACTCAATATTTGGTCACAATTTCATCCAAGTACAACTTTACTAGCTTATCCAAAGGGTATCTTTCGTTAATTGAGAGGAAATATGCAGACTTTGACAACCTGTCAACAGTTCCCCAAATAGCATCACGATTCAATTTAGTCCTTGGTAATTCCCTTATAAAATCCCTCCCATCTCTTCCCATTTCCACTGTGAAATCTCTAAGGTTGCAACATTTCCCTTGGCCTTTGATTTCTACTTCCACTGTTTGACAAGTGTGACATTCATTAACTCAATCAGCTATTCCCTTTTTCAATTCCTGGCCACCAAAGTTCTTCTCCAGATCCTGGTACATCTCAGTACTTTCAGGGTTGATAGAAAACCTGAAATTGTGGCTTCTCGAAGAACCTCATTTTTCAGCTCCGTCACATTGGGGATCCATAATTTAGAAGAAAATCTAAACATACCTTTGTTGTCCTTCTGAGAACCAATTTCTTCTTCAACAACAATCTAATCCTTGATCCATTACCTCTTCCTGCCACTTATTAACCCTTTTCCATTGCTCCTATCACCTCCTGGTACTCAAACTTCAATTTCCATTTTTCCAATTCCTTTGCCCATTCTTCAGCAACCTTAATCATATTCAGTCTTTTCTTTCTGCTCAAGGCATCTACCACTATATTGACCTTGCCTGGGTGGTAATTAATAGAACAATCATAATCCTTAATCAATTTTAACCAGAATTTATACTTTGAAAACTTAGCATACGGTTGCTGCTTTTCCAACCTTCGTAGGGAAATCTCTAGGTGTTTGTCTTCCTTAGTCCTTGAATGGATGAAGATGTTATCAATAAATACAATTACAACTTGCCTGAGTATTCCTTATACACTATGTCCATTAATTCCTTTAGGCGACTGATACATTTTCTAATCCAAATAACATCACCAGAATCTTGTAATGTCCATATCTTGTTCCAAACACAGTCTTTGGTACAACCTCAGGCTTGATCTTTATCTAATGGTAGCCTAACCTGAAATCAATATTCGAGAATAACACGCTCTTCTAATTAGATCACATAAGTAATCAATTCTAGGTATGGTTACTTATATTTAATTGTCAACTTATTAAGCTTCTGATTGCAGGTATATATTCTCATATTTTCATCCTTCTTCTCCATAAACAACACCGGTGCACCCCACGGAGACACATCTGGTATGATTATTCTCATATCCATTAATCCCTGCAGATGCCCAACTAATTCTTTCATTCTCGCTGACCATCCAATATGGAGTCTTTGTCCTTGATAATTTACCCTGATGTTAACTTCTGTAAACCTCACAATCTTCTTTTTCTCTTATGGTCAATATTTGCCTTATGGTGGGGCAACCAATCCATTCCTAGGATCACATCAAACTCTCCTAGTTTAAAGGGTATCAGATCAACCAGAAAAGAATGCTCATGGATTTCTAGTTGACAGTTAAGACATAGTTGACTCACTGAAATTTTATCATGACTGACCACTCCTATGGTTAAGGGCTCGGCTAAGTCTTCTAGCATCGAATCCATTTTATTCACACATTCCTTTGATATCAAGAACTCAGTCGCTCCTGAATCAATTAAAACTTTAACATGTATGGAGTTGAGAGAAAACGTACTTATAACTACGTCCAAGTCCTAAGCATTGGATCTCTTGGTCGTTTTGAAGGTCCTGGACCTGACTGTGCTGGATGCTGGTCCTTGGAATGCAATACCTCGAGTAGTTGTTCCACAGCTCCTCGCAATGTGCCCAACCTTTCCATAGTTGAAACAAGTAACTCTTGGGTTTCCTATCTTGCATTCCGACGCATAATGACCCTTATGACCACATTTAAAACATTGAATATCCTTTTTGCACGAACCACTGTGTCTTCTGCCACATAACTTACAATCCATTGCCGACTTGACTGACTGGGCGGGAGTGAAAGCAACTGAAGTAGCACTAGGCCTAGCTGGGAGAAACTCTGTCTCCTGAATCTTTTATTCCTATTTCGGCCAAATCGTTTCTGAAACTTCTAGCTGGATTCTCCTTGATCCGCCTTGTCGATAACACCCTCAGACTTCCTCTTTTTATCACCCTTTTCCTGGACGGCCAACTTTTGATCACTTTCAATTACTAGGACGGCTTGAACTACGGAAGGATACGTCTTGAGTTGCAACGCCACAACTCCACTGCGAATTTCAGGCTTCAACTGTAATAACCCCAATTTTTGGAATTTTTGAAACCCTTATGAATAGTGTTTTGCTGATTATGCTGAATAAGAAAACTTTTCATGCCACATTATGTAGGGGTTCTTTTATTGATCTTCTGGGATATTATTAGTACTCTATGTGGTATATAAGTGTATGTAAAGATCGTCAGAATCCAAATCCGAACACTTTGATTTTTCCCGAAAATCCACCAGATACCGAAAGAATTGAGTATAAGGTAACATGATTAAAAGGATTTAAATTCAAGGATTATAAGAGACGATCATAAAAGGAATATAATGTATTGAGAAAGGTTAAGGGAACCCAGGTAATAAGATCCCGGGTATGATCCCTCAAACGATAAACGAGAACGAAAGTTAAGCGAACCGTATAACAGATCAGCGGTCATTAGCCAAGTGATTAGGACTTAATCAAAGGGTTAGTGGAGAGTGATGTCATCTCACCAACAAGAAGAGGACAAGTGTGAGAGGATGACATGGGAAGATGACCTAAGCATGACCAAAAGAGAAGTGTGTTGTTGGTTGATTGTGAACCACACAAAATTTACCATGGTAATAATCTAATTAACAAACCAAGTGGATCAACCAAGCCAAAAACAAATCATAAACATCAAAAAACACAAAACACTTCCATTTTCAAGAAGTGCTCTCGGCTTTGTCCATTTCAAAGGAAGAAAAAAACTCAAATCCTAGTTCCAAGCTTTCTTAATTGGTGAGGTAATTATCTAAGGTTCCTTGTACATAGATATGGATATCCTATAAGTTTAAGCTTCCAATTCCTTCACAATATCTTCCAATAATTCAAGGAAGAAGATGGTGAATAGTAACTTTCAAAAAATAACTTTAGTTTTCTTGAATTTTTATGAAAGTTTAAGGTTATACAAGCAAGGATCAAGGTTCTTTAGGCATTCAAAGCTCTTGTGTTGTGTTAAGAAGCTTCAAGAAGGTATAAACTCCAAACCCTAGCTCTAGTTTTGAGTATTTAGGAATGGTTATGATTGATATAGTATATGTGAAGCATGATGCTTGTTTGTTTAAAGTTTGGTTGAGTTTGTAGAGATTTTGATGGTTGAATCTTGGTTATTAGTTAATGAACCTTAATATGGTTTGTAGCTTTTGTTGTGATTGAATGAGTGGGTTAAAATATGAAGTAATGGACTGATGTGGTGAGGTTTGGAGGGATTTTGGGTTGTAATGTTGATTGTGGGTTGGTTGTGGATTGATTTGGAGTTGTACAAATTTGGTAATCGCGTAAACATAGCCATCGTAATGTCCGATTTACTTTAGACTGTTTTTGTTCTTAACATCAGGACCCGAGAACTCACTGTTAGGTTTTGACCATTGCCATCATTAGATAGTTCATGTTATGAGATTCGTTTTGATATGTGGTTCGTTTGAATCCGATGTACGGCTTAGGAGAAACGACCGTTTTCGGCGTTTCGCGAACGAACCATTACCACTCGCCTTACTTTGAAACATTGGTTAAAGACCTTAAATGACTAATTGGAGTATGAAACTTTTATGTAAAGTGGATTAGGCAGTTGGTAAGGTGCTCGTGAAAGAATCTCCTTAAAACTCTTAATGGTTAATTTATTAAAAATGGTGGAGCCGAGGGTACTCGAGCGACTTAAGAGAATCGTTGAGCGCAAAGCGAGCGTTAGAGTCTAATTGGTTAAAGTATAGATTCGTAAGCGACTTTGGTTTAATTCCAACTTATATGTGGTTTATAGGTTACCAGACTCATCCCAGAACTTTTACCACCCCTGTCGCTCAAGCAAGTTTTCTAACCGTTATACTGTTGTTGTGATGTATACATATGTATATGCATTATCTTGTGATAGATGCATGATGGTTAATTAGAAAATCTTGCGATATATTGGAGCATGTGATATGGTATATATGCATGTCTGTTTAGTAATCTTGATATATATCTGTTGATTCAAATGCTTATTAGTTGCATAATACTTATGTTAGAGATAAGCAGTAATTGCGTATACCCTTAGTATAGGGGACCCAAAGGTGAACATTTTCTAAAATCGGGAGTCGATGTTCCCGAGTATATTATATATATTTATATATATATATAGATATAGTTTTCAAAACTATGAATCGAATAAGGTTTATTCGATAACTTTATTTTTATTAATGAATATTATTTTGAATATTCATTTGAGGACTTATGACTCCGCTTATTTACTAAATAATATTCTTTATTTTATTAAAGAATAATGTTTCGATAATCAAACTTATTTTCGATTATTCAGCTAAAGATCATACTTTCGTATAAGTATATCGTTGGTTATTTATTATTCATTTCAAGTATGAGTTTTAAAACTCCTACCTCGATTATTTTTATAAGGATCACCCTTATGGGAATATTATTTAAATAATAATATTCAGATATTTTCTAATATATCGGGACTGATTTATTTTATTAAATCAGCATTACTCCAAACATTCTTAAAAATGTTTTCGAGTCTTCAAAATGATTTTAAAGGTTAGGGCGGATCCCAAAACTCATTTTTATATTTAAGATCCTCCTTTCGAAGGGGATTTAAATACTCGCTCAAAACCTGAGGGATCCGGCTGTGTGGTGTGTTTCATATTCGCAACAAGGTTGCTATTTTGATAAAAGAGTTTTTGATTACTTACCCAACACTCGGGAAGTAAAATTCTTGGAACAAGTTAATCCATTAACATGCATGGCCTGGGAAATATTGGTGAATTTTCCTTTCCAACTAGATACGACTTCTTAGTGGAGCCGTATCAACAAGTTTCTACTTGGGGAAAGGGAGAATGAGCTTTACGTTTCAGGGTCATGGATTTCATCTGAACTAGGAGTGGCGTAAGTGGTCGAGTAGCGCCGACCCAGCCTTATTATATTGGCCCAAATGGCCCGGAAGTTCCGCTAAGACGGCCCATTCCTTAGGAGTCCAGTGTTCGGTTGACAAGTAAATCCGACAGGTTCTCCTCTACATGTAGAAAATGGTGGGGTTGCACTACTACGACTGATCATCGTAAGTGGTCTTCCTGGCACGGCAAACTCCCGTAATGAGTTCATCATCCAATTGGATATTTTTGCAACACTAACCAGAGCATTTCGATAGAAAGGCTACGGTTGGGCGATTGTTGAGTGTTGGCAGGGTCAAGTTTTCAAAATGATGTTTGCATCAAATGAAGTATCTCGTAACTTCATTTTATTTTGATGATATTTTAAAGATTGATTCTATACAAGTTTTGTCTTGTAGCTTAATCTATAAGTATATTGGAGTATCTTGTAACTTCATCTTTTAAACTTATATCTAGTTAATGATTGTCTTATGAATGACAAAGGTTTCAGAAAAACGTTGAGACAAGGTTAGATATATGAGATCACCTTGCAACGATATTTTTATACAGTTATAAACTGGAACTCTGTGTATATTATACATTTCAGAGGATTTCAAAGATTGTGAAAAGTATATATGTATATATATACTGAATATTTTGCGACTTGGTCGCGTTAAGATATCAGCTTGGTTCATTTCTTCTTGACTAAGACTTTCATGAGTACTATGAGAATGCTTATATATTTTTAATTATTATACATAATATTTCGGTGGGCTTATTGTTCACCCTTGCTTTCTTCTTTCATCACACAATAATAGATAGAAAGGATGAACAGGACCAAGCTCCCAATTCGCAAGCGGTTAGGAAACGTTCCGCAGTTTTCTGGAAGCGTTGATGCCGCCATAGCTGAGGTAGGAGCTACCAATAGGCTAGGTTTTCAACTATTGATGAACCATACTTATGTATAATATGAATTGTAATAATGGCGAGGAATATGTAAATTTATTCAGAACCCCTTTAAGGTGTAATGGCTTTTAATTGTGGAATAAAAAGACTTGTGTTATTTTTGGTATTCATCTCTGGGACTATAACTTGTGGTGTGTGTGTGTGTATTGTGGGGTCACAGTACGCAGCAGTTGGTTGATTGTTAAGATTAAGTATTATTAAGGGAAATGGAACTTGTGACAACCCGAATCCTCGACCCCGGATTTGGGGGTGTTACATCAACCCTTGTTGAAACCTCCTTGCCTTCTGGGTTCCCGTACTTGCATACTCAGGAACTAATCGGGCCAATTCCGTAAACTTGGCCTCATACTCCAACACACTTCTTTCATCTTGTTTCAATTCTAGAAACTCGACTTCCAACTGATTCTATAGACAATCTGGAAAATACTTTTCTAAAAATAATTCTGTAAATCTGGTCCAAGAAATAGGGCCTTCCCTTTCCAATGCACGAGTGGATCCTACCAATAACTTGCCTCACCCTTAAGTAAATAACTCGCATAATCCGTCTTAAGGTCGTCACTTACTTGAGTGAGGGTAAATGCCTTTTCCATTTCCCTAAGCCAATTTCTGGCAGCAACAGGTCCACTTTGCCCTTAAACTCTGGGGGATTAACAGACTGAAAGGACTTAAAACTAATAGTTTGGTTTGTCTCTCTTTGCTGATCTTGCTGAATTTGTTGGATTAACTGCAGCTGTTGTTGTTGCTGCTGGCGCAACAAATCTAGAATTTCATTTATAACTAGACCCTCAACATAAATACTACTAATTCTTTTAGACCGGGTAACTTTCTTGGGTGGCATTTTCCTGAAATATAGCAGGGAATTCATTTTAAAACACATCAAAAAGGTATGAAAGAAAATATCATCGTTTTAACGGTACACCTGCATCACGAAAATGCTGCCCAATCACGGTACCCCTGTCTTTATTATCAGGATCCATTTATAAAAGATATCTAGATTAACAATACTAGCGACAATAGCAACAATGACAGTAGAAGAATCAACAACAGTGCTGGAAAACTAGAATATAAAGATACTAGACATCATAGTATAGCTTCTCAATATAACAACTGATTAACGTCCCACCACTGCTTAAAATTACCACAACTTAACTAATCCGATATACCGCACAACTGGGCTAGTTAAATCAGCCACCAACTACAAAAAACAACTAGTAAACCGAGTCAAACTTAGGAAACTCTGGACTCTGCTGAGCCCACCCGTCCGAGTGTCAACCAACCCTTCCTCTACTGAGTTAACTTTTCTAAAGCTGCAACCATCGATATTGAATCTTTAATCCTCTCCGCTATTTATGAAGTAGCAACCAAATATAAAACTTCTATTCCTCTCGACAAACATCTTTTGTTTACCCTCCATAACCAGGACTGTCTAACTACAGAGGTTACTGACGAACTCATTTTCATGGAATATCAAATGGAATTTCAAAATCAAGGAATCAATTATAAAGGGAGGAAAGATGAAGAAGATATAAATATGAATGAGAGTAACTATGCAAGTACATAAGATGGCCGGTCTTAGTACCGCATAATTTACAACACATAATTTGGTGGCGTCCCACCAGCCCCTTTGTCACACAGACAAATAGTCAAATCATATGCACTGTCTGCCTCAATCCACCAATCGAATTACTGAAAAAAGAAACAATGTTTAAATAAGAGATTTACAAATAGGGAGGAAAATCTGAATCATGACGAATCAACACAACTTGAGTTGTTTACTTTGAGTTTTGACTTTCTTACGAGAAAACAAGCAACTCATTAGATGGTAAACAATTACTCTGGAAACAAAATACGTCTCAAGAAATGCGTGTTAGGGTTCAAGATATAAACAATAGTACTAATCCACATATGCTACGAGACTTGGTTGTCATAGCAGCCGTTGACTATTATCATTCCATCTGAACTCACCGAGGTCCCACCCTCGGTCCAGCAACATCGCTTGACATAGAAAATACGATGTTTAGGAATAATATCGGTACCTCTTCAGCTGACACATCAAGGGTCCGCTCAGAAGCTGAACTCTCGCGATCAGACTCGTTTCCTCGAGAAGGGAAACTAGAAACCTCTATCGGACATTACCAATAATACATATGTACGAGAGGGACGTACTAAAAGCTAAGGCAGTTCCAACCAATCCTCAATAGATGCCGGGGTTACGCCTTCGAAACCCTGGACTGAAATCTTAGACTCACTCCTCTGATTGAGTTGGTGACTCACATCTTTATATAAACCTTTCTACAGTCTTTTGACTCTATTCCTAACCTGAATCAGGGACTTAAACCTGTGGCTCTGATACCAACTTTGATGGCCTCAACCCCGGGGTCAGGAGTCAATGTCACTAACAACAATATCAACAAACATAATATAATACAATTCAATATTATAACAACATAAACACGACCCCTTTACCAAGATCTTTTCCAGACCAACTTATTACAAACAATCCTGACACAACTAACTTAAGATAGCAACTCAACAGACCACATCTGGTCTGACACAACTATCCCAGAGGAGCCTGATATGGAAGGAACTGGAACTCTGCCATGACTACGATGGAGGAGTCTCCTAAGCATCTGTAATACATATATACAAAACATTCTACAAGGGTGAGCAATCAATTGCTCAGCAGTACCACTATATGAATAACAAGTAAAACAGTTTATAATTAAACAGTTATAGGAACATAATTCATAGCTTGTTACAAAATAATTAAAAACATGTATAAACTGGATCTCAACAACTAGCATGCTCTGTAAAACAATAATATCAGTCGTGTGTTGTGTATAAATACCTGAGTCCAATTTAGCATGCTATTCACATTTGTTATTCAACTGTATAAATCACTTATTCCCTTACATAAATCACAAGCCAAATCAGATACGTAATGGATATGTGAAGACAGCTGATCAGGCTATCAACACCAGACGGCTCCAACTGCCATCCCATACACCAGTACCGGAACTCAGAGACTAGCTAGGTCTCTGACCTGCTGGACTAATCGGTTATGTAATGCGCACAACCGAGTTAGCCTCTTACGCAACCTCAATAGGCCACTCTGGCCCTTATGTATCCAATATCTGATCGTTTTATCCAATTTTCAAATCACTTGTACCTATCTCAGTTTAAAAATCGTTCATTTACAACACACGTAAAAACTGGTTCACAAATCATTTTCATTCGAGATAGATACCTTTTCGAAGTTACTTTTCCCAAAAACAGATTTAAAACAATTAGTTATAACTACAAGGGATACGTAACTTAAAACGTTTCTGTTCCTGTACGATAATAAAACAACAGTTTATTCATATACATTGAACCATAAAAGAATGGCCAGGGGTACTTGCCTTGCAACGCTTTAACAGAAACCCTAGGTAGCTTTAACGCTGACTTCGGTCCTTGCGAGACTCGACTGGGATCTAGAGTAACATAATTACATAATTAGTTATACCGACATGCTTGATATCCTCGAACCTAAATAACCCAATCTGCTAACCCGACTCGTATAATGTGTTAGGTCACACACACACTGTAGAGGGGGTGAATACAGTTTATAATACAATCAAATCGAACTTTAATATATTAAGTAACAGAAAACAAACTTTATTGAAACAATAAACTCTGTTACAGTATGGAACTGTTACCTCTCAGTGATGAACAAATATCACGAGAGCTGCTAGGGTTACAATGAATAAACTTCTCGAATATATGATAACACTTATAGTGTAAACCCTATGTCTGTGTTTATATACTACACAGTTACAAGATAATCGCTAATTGATATGGAATATAATTCTGCTTCCTAAAATATATCAATCAGATATCTTTTCTTCCAAGTATTCCATTCTTCACGGAATTCCTTCTTCATGCATATCTCTTCTTATGTTTATCTCGATCTTTTTTCCTTTAATCAGCTACTGTCCTTCTCTAATCATCCTTCAGCACTTAAGTTCTGATATCTAACTTCTGATAATTATCTCCTGATAATATAAGTACTGATATCCTTAAGTCCTGACTTCCAATATAAGTACTGATCAACAGTTAAGTACTGATTTGTCCTGTTAAGTAAGATCTGAAATCTAAACATAAATTATATTAGCCATGACATTATCAAATATATCTAACAATCTCCCCTAACTTGTAAATTAGCATAATATACAAGTTTAACAGATATTTGATGATGTCAAAAACATTAAGTACAAATGCATGAGAATTAGACTATATAACTACAACTTACAGTCCTTAAAGCTTTACCAATATTCAACTTCTGATAACAACTTCAGTCTGTACAAATATCAGAATTTAAGCAGTTGTAGGTTCGACTTGGCTTCATCATCTGATCTCTCTGATGTCAGGAGTTGTTCTGAGATAGTTCTTCAACAAACATTTCTCAGCATATCTGAGTTCATCAATCATTCTCCTTTTGGCATCTTTAAGCTCTGCAGTATCTTCACCAGTTTGAAAGATTGCAGCTCTGAGATCATTGATCTTTGCTTTTCTCAACTCCTGATCTAGTCTTATGACATAATCTTTGTCAGACTCCAGATTGAATTCAAGTCCCTTAATACCAAGATATGTTCTGATCTGTGCAGTATTAGGCTTCATATCAACAATATCACCATTGTGATCTCTGTACTTTGGAACATATGTGCTGTCAGACTTAACAGAATAAAGCCTTTTCTGTCTCTGAATCTGTTCTTTTAAGTAGTTTGCAGCAGTTTCTGTTATTCTGTCATTCACTTGAAGTAAGAAAAGTACATGCTCCAATTCTTCAAAATACTTCAATGGAATGGCATTTTGTCTTATATGATAAACCCTACCATCTGTCATGAAATACAATATGATGTATTCTTTCAAGTAGGTATGGTAAACCATCTGTACAGATTCCAGTTGATTCAATCTCTCAGGAGTTGCTCCAATACCTGGTTCACTCAAGGAAGTTGGATCATTGGTAGTGTTGTGTACTCTTCTTTCATCAGCACTTCCCAATCCAGTTTTATCTCTTGCTTCCTTTCCAGTAACTACTCTTGCTTCAAAACCACTTGCAGTAGTCTTCAAAGGTTGAGTCTGTTTTGCTTTAGTGAATCCTGGTAGGAGTGTCTTTGATCTATCTTCTGATATCAAGTTAACTTGAGCTATGTCAGAGGTTACTTGCTTCTTCTGAATATCAGAACTTACAATTTCTTGACTCTGAACAACTTGAGCCATGTCAGAGGTTGTTTTAAGAACTTTTCTTGAAGTCAGAGCAAGATCATCCTTTTCATCAGTAGTTTCTTCATCCTCAGGAGGTACATAAACCTTGATAGGTTCACCAACCTTTTCTTTACCCTTGGATCTTGGATCTATCTGTGGTTGTGATCTAGCCAATGTTGCTTTAGTATGTGTCCTTTCTTTGATCACAATGCCTTTGAGTTTTGGAAGTGACTTTTTACCAGAAGCTTCAGATTTAGATTTGACTTTCTCTTATTTAAGTCTGGCTTCTTCTTCCTTTAAACTTTCCAAGTCCATTCCTGGATTTTCCTGAAGAAATAACTGTCTTGACATTTCCTCATCAAGTTCTAAAAGTTCATCAGAACTTAGCCTTTTACCAGTAGCAGAACTTATTCTCTTCCCAGTATCAGAACTTGTCCTGTGACTAGCTTGTCTTGACGTGAATCCTCTACCTTGACTATGACCTCTACCCATTCCAGAGCTTCCTTGATCATCTTTTTCATTATCCTTTCCTGTCAGTGTCTTGTCAGTCTTGCATTTGGACTTAATCACTTTCTCCCCCTTTTTGGCATCAGCAGGTAGTAGAAGAGAGATAAGCAATTCCACTGAGGATTGGATTTTAGTTAGTTGTGATTGCTGAGAAGCTTGATTTTTCAAAATTTCATCAATCTGAGCTTGTTGATGATCTTGAGTCTTCTCAATATAAGCAATCCTGTCAATGGTAGGTTGGAAGAACTTTTTCTTATCAATTTTCTAAACTTGTTCCTGTTTGATAAAGTTCTCCTGAATCTTGTGTAACTCTGCATGAGTAGTTGAATGAAGACCTTGTAGATGTTTAGTACTCAATGCAGTGACTCTAAGCTGGGTTTTAAAATCATCAGAATTTAACATTTCATCAGCTTTAGTCAAGTGCTCAGCAAGATGCTTTTCAGTTGGAACACATGAAACTGAGTTCCATTCCTTAGTCCACTCCTGACCTGCAGGAGTTTCACTCCAAGGTACTGGTGCTTCCCCGGTAACAAACTTCTTAACCAGTTCAGACTTAGGAAGAGTCTGTTGAGGAGTATGTCCTAAAGGACCTGCTTCATCAGCATCTACAGTTGGAGCAGCATCACCAGTATCTCCAGCATTTGCAGCATCAGAACTTAAAGAAGCAGTATCTTCTGATAAGACAACAGTGTGAGTAGCAATAGAGGCTTCAGCATCCTCTAATTGCTGATCTTGTTCTAAGTTCTGATCAACAGCCATATCCTGATGCTCACCTAAATTCTGATCATCAGCATCTTGATGCAGAGAAGGTGTTGTTGATAACTCTGGAGTTTGAACAGCATCAGTAACAGGTGTTGTGGAAGGATTATTTGCTGTTGAAGCTTCTAAGAGAAGTACTGCAGGCACAACCAAGTTTTAAACATCAATATCAACACTTGTGCCTGGATCAACAGAAGACACAGAAGGTGTGTTAGCCTTTTCAGAAACAGCTTCCTGAGATGGAGTTGATGGAGAAGAAGTGACTGGAGCAAATTCCTTGTCTTGTGAGATCAGAAATTCCTGATCCCCTTCCTTAGCTGCTTCCTCTTCATCATCTGAAACTGGCCTTTTTACCCTCTGTTTCTTGTATCTCTTTGTTGATTTGGATTCCTTGGGAGTTTCAGGAACTGTCATTCTTCTAAGCCGTTTGAGAAGCCTAGATCCCCCAATTCCAGAATCCTTCTGAGAAGTCACTTTCTCAGCTTCACCTACAACAGGTTCTGAAGAAGGAACCTGTTCCTCAGTATCAGATTCATCTCTCAGTACAGTCCTCCTCCTCTTTTGCGGTGTTTGAGGAATATTTTTTGTCCTCTTTGGCTTGGAGGATGAGGGTTGAACACTCTGTGAAGTAGAGAGATAGGATTTGAGATAAGTCCTGAGGGTAGGTTGAGTAGTATGAGTGGTAGGTGCTGAGGATGATGGTTTTTGGGTGTTTGTGGTTGGTTGGACATCAGAGTAAACAGATCTATAAGTATCAGGATCAACATTTACTAGGATCTGTTTTACAGACTGAGGAATCTGTAATGGTCTAATCACTGTTTTCTTAGTATCAGCATTTACCAGATCATTAAAGTATAGTTTTGCAACTCAAAAAGGTGGGGTTGAGGAACTGACTAATTGAGGTTCATCAGTACAAAAAGTATATATAAGTTGACAGAATCTAGCAAAATAGACAACATTTCTATCCTCTGTCATCCTATCCCCAATAAAACCAATTATTCCAGTTGCAAAATCAAAATGAGTTTGATGGATAATAGCATACCCTATGTGCTGACTCAGAATTGGGATAGCATCAAAATTCGAACATTTGTTCCCAAAAGCTTTGGTGATGCAGTCTAAGAAGAAACTCCATTCTCTTCTGATATTAGCCCTTTTTAACTGCCCAAACTTTGCCAAACTCTTTTCATATCCCAAATCAGCCATTAACTCCTGAAGTGCTGATTCCTCTGGAGTTGAAAAAGTACAATTTTCTGGGAGATGTAGAGCTTTGCGTATTGTACCAGGAGTGACTGCATAAGATGAATCACCCACTTCAAAAATAATACTGGGAGTGCCATGTTTACCACCATCATCAAAGTGCCCAGTCCGCCAAAACGTCAGAACTTGTTGACTCGAAAAGACTTCAAGCTGAGTTGATGCATACCCAATCTCACTATGTGCAAGAAGATCTTGCACAAAATGCAATTCAGATGGAGCTTCAGCATGATCAAGAATTGCAGCATAGTTGTTTGGAACAAACTTAGCTCCATCAATGATTAAATCCTTAGGTGCCATGTGAAAAATTGAGATTCAAAAGTGCCTGTTAGGTGTTTGATAAGATGTCTGTATGAAAAACCAACGTGAGAAGAAAGAGAGTAAAAGTAAGTAAAGAGAAAAAATACGAAGAAAATAAAAGATTAAAGAAATCCTCTCTCTGTTGTACTTATACTCTGAACAAAAATGTTACCGTTGGACACCTGTCAGACATGCAGTAATAACAGATAGTAACTGGGCTCGAGTTAACAGGAATCATTATTTACCCAGTTGCCTATTTTCAAGGAAAAACCGTTCCACTTACCCAGATATTCCATTAATCAAGATGAAATAGTTTTAATTCAAAATTGCAACCGTTCCCACTGAGTTAATTATTTTCACTGCATCATTAATATTCTGAAAGTAAATCACGTAAAAATGACCAAGATAAATTATATGAGTAAGTGCTGATAAAAAAAATCAGAACTTAAATTAAAACAGAATTTATATGGTCATCAGAATATCAATCAGGATTTATCAATACATTACCAAATATCTTAGAGACAAAATCTTGAAGCAAAAACAAATTTCATTAATATATCAAGAGAATACATTTATGAAATGGAAATTACATCAGTACTTATACAAGATTTCCCTAAGCTACTAAACCTAACATCAACAGCTTTAGTCCTAGCTAAGAAGCCTGACAAAGCTGATGATGAAGAAAAACAGGAAGAAGACAAGATTAAATCATTTCTTCTTCTTCCTACTCTCGACAAACAGAATGGCGAGTCTGATGATTCGCTCTTGCTGGCGGAGAGCTGCCAGTCTTTCCTCCTCCAATCGCTCCAGATGGCGATGGTAATCCATATAGAAGAACAGGAGGTGGGTCAGTACCTCCTGTGGGACAGAGTCCCATATCTCCTCAGGAATGGCTGTGACATGCCATTCCTGCTGCCAATCGGCACAGCTTAGCTCCATATTGAAGTTTTGGTAGTTCAAAAACATGTTGAATCTGACCATTGTGTTTTTGAAAGAAAAAGTATGAAGGTAAGTGTGTGAGAAAGAATTTGATGGGAAGGCTGATGTGAAGTGGCTGCTTATATAGGCAAGAGAATGCCAGGAGACGTAAAAGTATTTAATGCTGATAGGTAGAATTAATTCTACCTCGTCTCCCTAGACTTTGAAAAAGAATAACATTCATTGGAAAGAGGAAACATGGTATAAAGCGCACAAGAAACAAGTAACAGTGGACTGTTCAAGTACGAATACCATTAATCCTAATCATAGTGACTATTAATCTTCCACTTCAACATATTCAAGTATTAACTGAGACTGTTATCAAATTTTATTCACAGATAAGTCAAGTAAAACATTAGACTGTAATATCAGAACTTAGACTTATATCAGAACTTAACAATCATCAGTACATAATTTCTTAACTCGAAAAAGGAATGCCTATCTTAGTAAGTCCTCATACAAGTTCTGAGTTATACTCTTCAGAACTTAATCATCAGAATATGCAACCAGAGCTTGTCCTCAGAGTTTGTGCAAAATGACACAATGACTGTTTATCTAAAATAACATAGACCTCCACAGAAATTTTCATCATTCAGATGGAGTGATTAGTGTGTGCATTAAGCTAAATAACAGACAAAGAGTAAAGTCTGATTCACTTCAGTACATCTTAAAAATAAGGCATAACTAAAATTTTGCTAAAGAGCTATCATTGTCCTGAAACCTACTGATGAATGAGTTCATGCTTGAGTCCACCTCAACTGTTTTGTGCTAATTTTATGCATCTTTTGAAATTCTATTTTACAGTGGCTTCTCAGTGTAAGTGAGTCACGACTGCTTATCAGAATTTATGCTATTATCAGAGTATTTCTCCAGTAATCATAGAGTGTGAAAAGTCACCAAGAAAATATTTTGCTTTTCTAATGCATATTTACTTAATACCAGCAATGCACTTGGGTCGTTCCTTCCACATTTTTACTCTAGATCTCAAAGGAGTACCTGATTTTATTCTTTTATCTTTTTGCTTTTTCTTTTGATAAGTGAGGTTTATCAGCACTTAGTACATTCAGCAGTTTTACTAGTATCAGAACTTAACAGATGAGTAGCATTATTCTAATTTGTGACTTAGTAATAAGATAAACAAAGTTAACTCAACTAAGCTCAATTATCATAATTTACTAGTGTCATAAGATTTCCACTGAAATAATTACTTCTTACATGGAATCATTTGTTTATTGAAGACTACTAGGTCAGTATCTAGCACAGTTATCCTCATAGGATTGAATAGTTACTTGAACAGACATATCACTTATCAGAGTTTAGAAACATATATCAGACAACAATCAGTACTTAAACGCGTATTTCAATTAATCACATAATAAACAAAGAGATTACATTCTGTAAATACTGATCATAAAGTCTGATGCATCAGAACAAAACTAGACAAATTTAGAAAAAGAACCTGAAACCATTCCAAGTTCATTTACCAATCTTGTAAAAGTGGCTTCACATAGTGGTTTTGTGAAGATATCTGCTAGTTGTTGATCTGTTGGAACAAAGTGTAATTCCACTGTACCTTCATCCACATGTTCCCTTATGAAGTGGTACCTGATGCTGATGTGCTTTGTCATAGAGTGTTGAACTGGATTACCTGTCATAGCAATAGCACTTTGATTATCACAGTAAATAGGGATTTTGAAATATGTTAACCCATAATCCAGTAACTGATTCTTCATCCAAAGAATCTGTGCACAGCAGCTTCCTGCAGCAATATACTCTGCTTCTGCAGTTGATGTGGAAATTGACTTTTGTTTCTTGCTGAACCAAGAAACCAATCTGCCTCCAAGAAATTGGCAGCTTCCACTTGTGCTTTTCCTGTCAATTTTGCAACCTGCAAAATCTGCATCTGAGTAACCTATTAGTTTAAAATCTGATTCTCTAGGATACCATAATCCCAGAGCAGCTGTTCCTTTAAGATACTTAAAGATTCTTTTCACAGCTGTTAAGTGAGGTTCTCTTGGATCTGCTTGAAATCTTGCACAAAGACAGGTAGCATACATGATATCAGGTCTACTAGCAGTTAGATAGAGTAGAGAGCCAATCATACCTCTGTAGTCAGTAATATCTACTGATTTACCGGTATCCTTATCCAGTTTTGTTGCAGTGGCCATGGGAGTTGATGCACTTGAACAATCTTGCATTCCAAATTTCTTCAGCAAGTTTCTGGTGTACTTGGTTTGACAAATAAAAGTGCCTTCTTTATTCTGCTTGACTTGAAGGCCCAGAAAATAGCTAAGTTCCCCCATCATACTCATCTGATATCTTGACTGCATTAGTTTGGCAAACTTCTTGCAAAGTTTGTCATTTGTAGACCCAAAAATGATATCATCAACATAAATCTGGACCAGAAGTAAGTCCTTTCCATGGTTGAGGTAGAACAGTATTTTGTCTATTGTTCCTCTGTTGAATCCACTTTCCAGAAGAAACTGAGCTAAAGTCTCATACCATGCTCTAGGAGCTTGCTTACGTCCATAAAGTGCTTTATCAAGCCTGTAGACATAATCTGGATGTTTGGTATCTATAAAGCCTGGAGGTTGTTCAACATATACCTCCTCCTCCAATTCTTCATTGAGAAAAGCACTTTTCACATCCATTTGAAAGACCGTAAACTTTTTGTGAGCAGCATAAGCCAAAAATATCCTTATGGCTTCTAACCTAGCAACTGGTGCAAATGTTTCATCATAATCAATTCCCTCCTGTTGAGAATATCCTTTTGCAACCAGCCTTGCCTTATTCCTTGTAATTATGCCATCACTGTCAGTTTTGTTTCTGAATACCCACTTTGTACCAACAACAGATCTATTCTTTGGTCTTGGCACTAGGGTCCAGACTTTGTTTCTTTCAAATTCATTTAACTCTTCCTGCATTGCTTGCACCCAATCAGCATCTTGAAGAGCTTCTTCAACTTTCTTTGACTCAGTCTGAGAGAGAAAAGAATTGTAGAGACATTCATTTGAAGTACATGTTCTAGTTCTGACACCTGCATCAGGATTTCCAATTATCAAATCAGGTGTATGTGATTTTGTCCACTTCCTTGCAGATGGAAGGTTTTTTCTAGAACTGGATGCTCCCCCATGATCCATGCTATCTTCATTTTCATTTTCTGATGCTCCCCCTGAAACTATGCTCTCTGAGTTGGAGTCTTCAGTATTTAGATTTTCAGCACTATCAGAACTTGGCTTATCAGAACTTGGCTTATCAGAACTTGATGAATCAGAACTTGAAGAGCCAGATGTATGTTCTGATGTTTCTTGAGCTGTGGTAGGATCTTGAGTATGCTCCCCCTGCATAAGTGCATCTTCCCTTGGCGTAGCCACCACAGTTTCTAACATCAGAGTTTATTCCATCAGAGTTCACAGTATCAGAACTTAGACTGTCAGGATATTCAGTATCAGAATTTGAGTCTTCATTTTCAAATCTCAGCTGATCATGGTCAATGAAATCTTCAAGACCAGTAATCTTCTTGTCATCAAAAGAGACATTGATAGATTCCATGACCACTTTTGTCCTCAAATTATAGACTCTGAAGGCTTTTGTGGAAAGTGGATATCAACAAAGATTCCTTCATCAGCTTTTAGATCAAACTTTGATAGCTGTTCAGGATGAGTCTTGAGAACAAAACACTTGCATCCAAATACATGAAAGTGTTTCAGATTTGGCTTCTTTTTCTTCACCATCTCATATGGTGTTTTTCCATGCTTGTTAATGAGTGTTGCATTTTGAGTAAAACAAGCAGTCTGCACAGCTTCAGCCCAGAAATAGGTTGGAAGCTTTGCTTCTTCAAGAATTGTACGTGCAGCTTCAACGAGAGTTCTATTCTTCCTTTCAACAACTCCATTTTGTTGTGGAGTTCCAGGAGCAGAAAATTCCTGTTTTATTCCATGGTTTTTGCAGAACTCTTCCATTATCAAATTCTTGAACTCAGTGCCATTATCACTCCTTAAAATTTTCACAGAATCTTTGACCATTTTATCCAGATGTTTGAAATGATCAATCAAGATAGATGCAGTTTCACTTTTTGTGTGCAAGAAATACACCCATGTGTATCTGGTGAACTCATCCACTATGACCAACGCATACTTCTTCTTTGCAATAGACATGACATTTACTGGACCAAATAGATCAACATGTAGTAGATGATAAGGCTCAAGAATTGATGATTCAGTCTTGCTCTTGAATGAAGATTTTCTTTGTTTGGCCTTCTGATAGGAATCACAAAGACCATCAGGAGCAAATACTGACTTTGGCAGTCCTCTCATAAGATTTTTCTTGACCAGTTCATTTATATTGTTGAAATTTAAATGAGAGAGTTTCTTATGCCAATTTCAGCTTTCTTCAATTGATGCTCTACTCATCAGACAGATTGCAGAACCATCAGTACTTGTTGAAAGCTTAGCTTCATAAATGTTACCACGCCTGTATCCTTTCAAAACAACTTTGCCTTTAGATTTACTCACAATTTCACAGTGTTCTTCAAAGAAATCAACATGATAACCTCTATCACAGATTTGACTTATACTCAGTAGGTTGTGTTTAAGTCCTGAGACCAGAGCTACTTCTTTAATTATGACATTTCCAAGATTGATATTGCCATATCCCAATGTTTTTCCAATGTTGCCACTCTATAAGAAACACTTGGGCCAACTTTCTCCACAAAGTCTGATAGCAGGGCCTTATTTTCGGTCATATGTCCTGAACATCCACTGTCCAGAACTAGAATATTTTTCCTGTTTCCCTGCAATCACAAAGACCACTAATTATTAGTTTTAAGGACCCAGACTTGCTTGGATCCTTTGGCCTTATTAAGTTTGTTAACATTTGCAGCGGATTTAGCATCAGAGTTTATGTTAACATTTTTCTTATCAGAACTTACACTATCAGACTTTGAATCAGAATTTACACTAGAAGGAACAATGGAAACTTTCTTCAAAGAAGGTTTTATTTGATAATAATCATAGTACAAACTATGATATTCCTTACAAGTATAAATGGAATGCCATAAACTACCACAATGAAAACAAGGATTGTGTGGTTTGTATCTAACAGACTGACTCTTAACTCCTGATTTTGAAGGTAAAGAGTTAATATTCTTATTCTTCCTGCAAAAAGAAGCCAGATGGTTAGAACTTCCACAGTTATGACATGTTTTCCTAGGAGCATCAGGAACAGGTTTATAATTATTGCTTTTATTCACACCTTCCTTTCCATTCCTATTTTTCCTAGGTGATTTTACCTTGTTTGCATTCTTAACATCTTTCAGCTTATGCTTAAGCTGCTTCTTTGTCATTAAGCCTATGTTCACTTCAGCTGTCTTTTCCTATTTTAGTTTGTCAGAAGTTAATTCCTTTGTAACTTCTGATTTCTCATTTTCAGACTTTACAGTTACAAACTTAACAGGTTTTAACTTTGGCTTTTGCTTATCAACAGGCTTAATTTCTTCAGTTCCTTTATCATTCTTATCTTCTCCATAACCTAAGCCCTCTTTCCAGTTTCCACTACTTAGCAAATTTTGAGTTGTTTTGCCAGAGTTAGTCCAAGTCCTGATAATCTCTCTTTCCTTTTCTAACTCAGTTTTTAGAGATTCATTCATTTTTAGCACTTCATCCCTAACATAAAAAGCATCATCTCTATCGTTCTGAGTTTAATGGAACATGACTAACTCTTTTTCTAAGAAATCATTTATTTTCTTAAATGCAAGATTTTCAGAAGTTAATCTTTCACATGTTAAAGTTTGATCTCTATAACTAACAAACATGGTTTTAAGATATCTTCTCAACTCATTAATATCATCAGTATGAAAAGCATAAGTAGTCTGAGGTACCTTTATTTCAGCAGCTTCAGAACTGCTCTCAGCACTTTTTTTATCAGCATTTGCCATCAATGTATAGTTTTCCTCACTTTCAGAGTCTGAGGTGTCTTTCCAGCTTTTCTGCTTTGTGACAAGAGCCTTGCCTTTGTCACCCTTTACCTTCTTGCAATCAGGAGATATGTGGCCTTTCTCACCACAGTTATAGCATTTAACATTGGTGTAATCTCCTCTGTCAGACTTTCCTCCTCTGCCTTCAGATCTTCTGAAATTCTTCTTATCAGAACTTATGCCTTTCCTGGAAAACTTATTTCCCTTCATGAACTTCCTGTATGCAATCTTTGTGATTCCTTTCACCATAAGAGCACACAGCTTCATCATCTCCTCATCAGCATCAGTCTCAGGCAAGCTTTCAGAATCTGAGTCATCATCACTTTCAGAACTTGATGACTCAGTTTCAGACTTTATGACAAGAGCTTTACCCTTGTCTTTCCTTGAGGAAGCTGCTTTGAGGAATTCTTCTTCAGCCTTAAGAGCAACTGTCCTTGACTTTCCTCCTTTCCTCTTGCTTCTTTGTTCCATCTCAAGCTCATGAGTCTTGAGCATTCCATAGATTTCGTCAAGAGTTGTTTCATCAAGATTGTAGTTGTCTCTTATTGTCGTTGCCTTCAAATCCCAGCATTCAGGAAGAGCTAACAGGAACTTAAGGTTTGAATCTTCAAGATCATACTCTTTATCAACCAATGACAAATCATTCAAAAGTTTGACAAATCTATCATATAAATCATTCAATGACTCATTAGTCTTTGAGTCAAAGTGTTCATACTCTTGAGTGAGTATTGTCATCCTGTTCTTCTTAATTGTGTCAGTTCCCTGACACCTTGTTTCCAGAGCATCCCATATTTCCTTAGCAGTCTTGCAGTTGATTACCCTGTTTGACATTACATTATCAATGGCACTATGCAGTAAGTGTCGTACCTTGGCATCCTTAGCAATTGATGCTATATCTTCAGCAGTATAATCACTCTTCTCCTTTGGTACGGTCTTTGCTGCTTCACCTGCAACTGCAACAGCGAGCTTGCTTGGTTTGTGAGGCCCTTCCTTGATTCTATCAAGGTATTCTGGATCTGTTGCTTCCAGGAACATGGTCATCCTTACCTTCCATATGGGATATTCAGATGGTCTTAGTATGGGAACCCTGATAGTCTCATACCGACTTTGAATTTGTGGCTTTGGAGGTTCTTCAGTTTTGGTAGGCTTAGTTGGAGTTTCTGTGTCAGACATGATTGTGTTTGGATCTTTAGCTGTATGTGTGTTAACAGATTGGCTCTGATACCACTTGTTAGGTCACACACACACACTGTAGAGGGGGTGAATACAGTGTATAATACAATCAAATCGAACTTTAATATATTAAGTAACAGAAAACAAACTTTATTGAAACAATAAACTCTGTTACAGTATGGAACTGTTACCTCTCAGTGATGAACAAATATCACGAGAGCTACTAGGGTTACAATGAATAAACTTCTCGAATATATGATAACACTTATAGTGTAAACCCTATGTCTGTGTTTATATACTACACAGTTACAAGATAATCGGTAATTGATATGGAATATAATTCTGCTTCCTAAAATATATCAATCAGATATCTTTTCTTCCAAGTATTCCATTCTTCACGGAATTCCTTCTTCATGCATATCTCTTCTTATGTTTATCTCGATCTTCTTTCCTTTAATCAGCTACTGTCCTTCTCTAATCATCCTTCAGCACTTAAGTTCTGATATCTAACTTCTGATAATTATCTCCTGATAATATAAGTACTGATATCCTTAAGTCCTGACTTCCAATATAAGTACTGATCAACATTTAAGTACTGATTTGTCCTGTTAAGTAAGATCTGAAATCTAAACATAAATTATATAAGCCATGACATTATCAAATATATCTAACATAATGTATATACACATAATCACGTAATCAACATTCACGATAGGGGTAAAACATTTTATATCGTATAATACGCTTTTCGTATTTAAAAATAATTTTTAGAAAAATTTTGACAGCGACTCCTCTGCTTATAAGCCCACCCGTCGAAACATAATCGACGTCAATTCCAATAATCACAAATCCACAACTTACGCCACAATACGATTTTTTTACAATTAAATAACTAATTAAGTACGAAACTAATTATATGAATCACTTTATTTATTTTATAAATTTAGGACTCAGATAAAAATCATCTCCGTCCACCGTCGACTCGCCGAAGCTCATCGTCGACGGCGACAAAATTTATTGGTGCCCGATTTAATACGGGTTTCCGAATAAATTCCACCGATTAAATACGATTTCCGCATGAATTATAATATCTCGAATATTTATTCAAATAATTCCTGCAATAAAAAGGAATTAAATCAGAATTATAATAATCAACCCAACTACAAACAACCAGCCTCAACATTAGAGGCCCAAACAGCAAGGCCCAATTAACATGCCCAATTGCATAGCCCAACAGAGAAGCAAGAAAGCACAGGAACACGACCACAAACACGGCCAACAAACACGGCAACCGTCGCACACACAACACACACTAACACACGTACACGACATACATTTCACACACACCAACAACAGGAACAAGCCGGAGAAATCACCGGAAACGGAACCGCGGTGGCACATCCGAGAACAGGGAAGAAAATGGACGGGGAAAAAGAAATAGCAGGGGAGATTGAGAGAGAAAGAAAGAGAGTGATTGAGAGGAAGAGAGAAAGAGAATCAAGACAGAGAGATTGAGAGACGAGAGCACAGAGATGAAGAGGAGGAGTTGTATGAATAATAATAAAAAAACCAATTAATCCGTTAGAATTGTGCCAGGCAGCCACGCAGCAAACAACAGGGATACGTGTTAATCCTTATTTATAAGGTTTTGACACGTGTCCCTGGATTTTCCGGGACCGATTTTTTATCTCGCACTATGTGATTTATCGAGCAAAGCTTCCGCTAAAAATGAACCAAAAAATTACCAACGCATTTTGAATTCTCAAAATACGTAAATTTTAACAAAATAAAAAAATTAAACCATTCTTGAAACGCAACACGTACCCACATTTAATGATTAAACGAATTAACGCGCGGGTCAATTTAATCAGAAAGATTTCCAAAATAATTTTAAAAATCCCAAAATATTCCCGAGTTAATAAAATATGAGTTTCATAAATTTTGAAGCATCCTGAAATTAAATACTGATTTTACAGATAAATGTAATCAAAAAATCATTTAAAGATAAATAATTACTGAAATATTGATTTCTAAATTTTATAAAATCCCATAAATAAATATTGAAATTATAAAATCAGAAAAACAATTTTAGAGATAATCCAAATATTTATGAAAATAAATCTGCCATAAAATCACTTTTAAAAGTGAAACAAAACAATACAACTCAATAATTAATTACACAAATAATTCTTATACACCAATAATTACACATAAATAATAATAAACAACACACAGCTATCAAAATTAATACACATATTTTATATAATTAATTATTCAATAATTACATATTAAAACCATACAAAAACATACGAGTCGTTATAAAAATAATTTACAAGATACAATCATCAAATCATACAAACAACAATCAAAATCAAAAATTCATATTTTAATCATAATTAAATTCGAATTTAAATAAACATATTGAAAAATACCTTTGACTTCTGTAGTGAAATTGATTGTAGAATCTGAAAGTACTTTTCACAAGCTTCGATTCGGTTACTCACACGCTCGATTTCGATTTTGATAATGCCTTCGTTTTTAGGTTTGTTTTTGAAGAACAAGACGGATATTCGAGTTTTTCTCTGTAAATTCTATAATTTAACTGTTTTTTATGATTATTTAAATAAAATAAAATACGATAAATGCTATTTATACTTACGGAATATTGGTACCCCTCCCTTCCCGTTTGGATCATATCTAATATAAAAATAGGTTACTTAGCTGCTAAGTAACAATAAAACTGATCCATTTCGGTATCAGTTTAAGATAATTATTAAAACCGGGCTTTTTATTATACAACCTAAGAGGAGATAATGTAATAGTTTAATCAAATTATCCCGTCTCTCGAGGATACATGTTTTACTGATTTACTGAAACAAATATTGTATCGAAAAGTTTGCTCCGGGATCCGCACGTGTCAAACCGTACTCCGGATCGAAAAGGTCAAAATATGGAAAATGCTCAGAATAATCAAATTGGGTTAGGAAGGAGTTTTCCCGAGACTTTCGGGTTGTAAAAACTTAAAAATGGTTGAAGTTGGACGATTCCTAGCTATACGAAATAGTTTATAATTACTCGGAAAAATCATTTATTAAAACTATAAATCCTTTATAAAATCATATAACAACATATAAATTACCAGAAAAATATCAAAATTATCAGGAATGCACTTATAATTTCTTGCCTTATTTATTCCTTGTTTACCATTTCTACCTCTCTTAGACCTAGATTTGTGAGTCCTAGCAGTTACCTCACAAATTTTCTTGTCTAACTGACTTTTAGAAAGAAGTCCTATGTTCTTGCTTTTCTTCTCTTTACTTTTAGGCTCTACTTTCTTTTTATAAGAAACTCTAGGTTCAGCTTTCTTTTTATCAGGATTCTTAGAGGTAGTACCAATTTCATAAAAAGACTTTACTCCATTTTCATCAGTTCTTGCAAACTTAACAGGAGTAGTGTTATTGATAGCCTTATTGATATTCCTATTAGTAAATTTATTATAACCAAGAAATTCTTTCAAATTCTTATCACTGATGAAACTATGAACTTTTCTACTTAAAGTCATCCATGTTAGGTCCAAAAGGTATATACAGGAGGGGTGAATGTATGTTCTTCATTTTCTAAAATTAATTGCAGCGGATTATCAAAACTAAAATGAAATAAACACACAAAGAGATTCTGGGTAAATATTCTTTTTATTAAAAAGGATAAATACCCGGAGGTTTGCTTACAACTCCAAATATAAATATTCGGTGCAACAAATATAAAAAGAACCAATACAATGGCTATCAATCTTGGGTTCTTTTTATCACTGTAAAAATCTATAGCTTCTTGATCCAAAAATAATCAATACATATAAAGAGGTTACAAATAATGAGTGTAACGAATTGTAAGACTTGGATGTGGTGTGAATTAAATTGGGCAGCACTTCTCTTCTTAATTTCAATAAATGAAATCGTTAAATTCTCCGAGAAATATTTCTGCAGAGCTTCGCTGTGTAAAAATGGTCAGAAGTATTTTTATAATCTGCTGCTTTCTTTGATTATATGGAATGGTAGGATGTAGGAGAGAGAAGGACTACATGGAAGCATAGTAACCATATATTTTAAATTCACAGCTTGCACATTTTTTACTTGCGTCCTTTGAGTGCCATTTTCTTTGTTAACTTGCGACCAGGGAGATACAGTAATCCCGCTTTGGCATTTTTAGTTACTTGCGATTACGCAATACATACACAGGAGGAGAAGTTGTCTTCTTTTTACTTCCTTTACTTGCGAATAGAATTGCCCTGTACATGCCTTAAATTAATTTTGGAGCTCCCATGTTTCTTGCAACTCGAGCAGTCCTGATAAGCAATTGTTACTTGCAACTCTTTTATTACCTCTAAAAATAATTACTTGCGACCTGTTGTAGCCTAGGAGGACTTTAGCTTCATTTCTTTTGCTTAACAACTGACGACTGCTTTTGATAGCACAGGCTATTCCTTTCTATTCAAAAAAAAGAACAAGCTGCCAGGGAGAGACTGTGACACACGCGGAAAAATCAAAACAGGGGTGAGGAGAAGATGTGCGCCACGCGCGCGAGATGAAATTGTGCAAGACAAGAAAATTAACCCTGCCAATTCTCTAGCTTTCTTTTGCAACTCCACCTGGGACCCGCACGGACTATTGAAATTAACAGAACAGAAACACAAGTCTGCCATTTGATTTTGTACTTGTTGTTCATTGAATTTTAATTTATTTGTTTTTTTAAATTTATACACCTCCTTAGACCCGCGAATTATACGCAACAAACAGAAATTTGAGGCTGCTGTTTCCTTTGTCACAAACCGAATGGTGACATGCATGCATGCAAAAATCTTAATATTTTTCCAAAATTAAAAGTTGATATTAAATTAAATAAATAAATGTTTTGAGTTTCATTTATTCCTTTAATAAAAATCAAATTTTAATTTATTTATTTTAAAATAAATTGTGATATAAAATTAAATAAATAAATGAATTAATTTCCATTTATTCATTTAATATAAAATCAGTCATTGATTAAAAATAAATCCTGTAAATTCTTGAGCTGTACTCCTCTGTATCTGCATGCCTTTTAATCTACGTGATTTTGTATCTAAAGATATTTCCAGACTCTTGAGTACAACAACCACTTAACAGTGTTTCTAAAAAGAATACTCTGTTTCCTTTCACGGATCACTGATGTCTCGTACACGGGTCTGATTCACAGATGACTAGTTCCGCTCTCAGGCCTTCATATTATACCCGTACAAACCACTGTTAAGTCTTCTACCAAATATAACCAACTTCACTAGGAATCCTTGAGGTCTTCACACTGATTCTGATCACTGCTTCGAATGACTCCAACCTTATTCCTCCGTTGCCTGAACATATTAATAAATTTCATACGGATCACAGTTGACATCTTCTTCACTACAGCTAACAAAACCTTTTGTGCATATGCCCAATAAACAATATGTACTGATTATAGTGGAACATAGATTATTCCAAAGTCCTTGTTCTATGTTGAGTTATCCAAACCAATATTGTTGAGATATACATACAACTTCAATCTTGCTCAACAATCTCCCCCTATTTGACTATTACACCTGACGGTCAAATAATAATGGAGAAGCGACAGTTTGAAGGATAACTCAACTAACCTTAAGCAAAAATCTTCAATCAGCTTTCAGCTTTCAATCTTGGACTTATAAATAATACTATCTTATATCTACCGCATCTTCTATATGCATTCAGCTTCAACAGAGAACAAATTCTTCTCTCCCTTATGTAAAGTTGCAGATAGATACGTCTTTCAAACACTGTCTTCAACAATCTTCAGATCTTCCCATAAAGCACATAGAAAACATTTTAGAACTTAGAAACATAACCCAATAATCTCTCCCCCTAAGATGAAGAATCCCTTCCTTAGTATAATAAAGTTAGAAATCCCTCTTCTTAGTTTTAGAAAGACTATTAGACCATAATCTCTTTATAATCTCTCCCCCTTAGTTGAGTAATCCTTCAAAATGTATCCAGAGTAAAACCTTCGGATCAACCAACCAAGTGAAGAGATTATTTGGTAAACATTTCTCACAGTGCAAGTGTGTGATTTCTGTTTAGTGATCACACATTGTATTTCACTCTACTCTACACTCAAGTGTTTGTCATTCAGTCTCACAGTGTGTCACTCACTCAAAGCTCCAAACATCCAAGTGTACCTGCAAGAAAATCCTTTTTATAGAAAAGTTGCCTTCCACCTTCAAGGATGGAAACTCTCAGTCAAGAGATTCAGAAATGTTCCTTCTGAGAGTGGAAATTAGGATTCTTTTAAGTGGCAGAATTCCTGATATCCCTCAACTTCCACGAAGAAGTATACCTCATAAACTCGTCAGATAATATCTGAGTCCTTATTTACGAGCTACAATTTTGACTAAGTCAAAATCATTTCCAGATTTGAATTCTGGGAAGATAACCAATGATCAACGATATGCCATTAGGGATCAAAGATTTCTTCTAAAGTCTGTGAGGACTTATCAAAGTAACCAACCAGGATCATATGTTCTCATTCAAGATCAGAGATAAAGAGTAGAACATGATCCAGGATTTCAACCATTGCCATTGACCTTGATATGGTTTGACAACAATTGCTGCATCAATACCTTCCTTGTGTGTGTGAATCTCACATGTTCATTGGAAACATTTTAACCAAGGGGTAGTGACTCTTATACAGATGCCCTGGCTGACATGCGAATTTTCAATAGATAACATTCTGTTGGGAGAATGCACCTAGTAACTGTTTATATGCCTTTTTCAGCTCTATATCCTTTTGAGAGAATACAGATGGGCTAAAAGATATCTCAGGTTATAGATACTTCACTTCTTTTTAAGAGACAGAGCTGTAAGGTAGACCTTTCCTTCCTGATGTGGTGCTTCTTGGCACTATCTCCCTCATTCTCAACTCAACTCCAAAACCAAATGGTAACTTTGTCTGATCACTGAGTTGATATCTCAAGAAAATTAAGTGAATCAGAGCAAAATCTGGGGGATGTATCAGAGTAAGGTAATGGAATACTGTTTGAGAAGTGTTTGGTTCTAATGACCTGGGATATAACCTATGAGGTTTGATATGCTCTTAATCAGTTCCTAAAACCACTGAGGGTGTTGAAGATCACAAACATCCGAAGTACAATATCAGTGAATTTAAAGATCAAGAACAGAATGATTTCAGGACCAAAGATTTTTTACCTTTGCTTTCCACACTATGGATTCATGAAGGATGTCTCAGATGATCATGCTTTTTTATTCTTTTGACAATACTACTCAATCAAATCTCATTAGCTAAAGACAGTTCAAGTTAGTCCAATACAGATCAATACTATAGAGGAAAGAGATGTGAACATTGTTCCAAACTTATAAGACTTGTATAAGGTAATCAAAGTATAAGAAATATATCAAGATTTAATATCCCGAACATAGTATAAGCATAACAAGATCATCAGAGTTACATATAGGGTCAATATATAAGTCATACAATCAATCATATCACAACTATTACTAGTTATGCTGCATATTTATTCTAGCACAAGATAGACAGAGTTATTCTAGCATGAACAGAGAATCAGAGTGACCAAGGAATCTGTTGTCAGAGTTGCCTAGGGTCTGAAGCTCAAAAATCATACAGAATTACTTAGAAAACATGATTTAATCACACAAAAACTAATCAGAGTATTCAAGCTAGTTGCACAGGATCTAAAGCAGGATCTAGATCTATAAATCAGAGTTATGATAAGATCACAAATGAGATTACAGGGTCTTACATCAGAATGCAAACAATATTGAGATGTGTATGTGCACGCTACAATAAATATCAAATTCAAGAGTGTTTGCATCAGAGAAAACATATAGCATATAAACATTCAAACAACTCATATATTGCATCAAAAACTCTAACTTACTTACCACTAGTATATAACATGTAACACATGGTAATCAGTTAGCTTTAAAACAAGTTTACAAACATGGATATATATAATGAAATAGATATGTAAACTTACTTTCCCCTCAAAGCATCATCATATGGGTTAGTAAAGTTTACCCACACCAAATTGCATTTGTTGATTTCCAATTAATTGGACAAATTCAACATGCCAAGTTCACTAACCAACTTGTTGAATGTAAATTCATCAAGTGGCTTTGTGAAAATGTCTGCAATTTGGTCCATTGTGGGAACATAATGAAGTTCCACAATACCATTCGTTATATGCTCTCGAATGAAATGATACCTTATATCAATATATTTGGTCCTTGAATGTTGAACAGGATTGTTTGAGATTGCTATGGCACTTGTGTTATCACAATAGATAAGAATATTATTCAAATCAAGTCCATAGGCTCGGAGTTGGTTTCTCATCCAAAGAATTTGAGAACAGCAGCTTCCAGCAGCAATGTATTCAGCTTTAGCAATAGATATAGAAACTGAATGCTGCTTCTTACTAAACCAAGAAACCAATCTTCTCCCAAGAAACTGACAGCTTCCTGAAGTACTTTTCCGATCAATCTTACAACCAGCATCATCAGAATCTGTGTAGCCGATGAGATCAAAGCCCGTATCTTTAGGATACCACATACCTAGATTAGGTGTACCCTTCAGATATCTGAAAATTCTTTTGATGGCTATCATATGAGATTCCTTCAGATCAGCTTGGAACAGTGCACACAAGCATGTAGCAAACATAATATCTGGATGACTCACAGTCAGGTAGAGTAATGATCCAATCATGCCTCGATAATAAGTGATGTCCACCTTCTTACCAGACCTGTCTTGATCAAGTTTTGTGGTAGTTGCCATCAGAGTTTTAGCAGGTGTTGAATCTTCCAACTGATATTTCTTCAGAAGATCTCTGATGTTCTTCATTTGACAGATAAAGATACTATCTGGCTTCTGACTCACTTGAAGTCCAAGGAAGAAGTTCAACTCACCCATCATACTCATCTCATACCTACTCTGCATAAGCTTAGCAAACCTTGCACAAAGTGCTTCATTCGTAGACCCAAATATAATGGCATCAACATATACTTGCACAAGTTTGGTATCATCTTTATGATTCTTATGAAACATAGTCTTATCTATGACACCTCTAGTGAAACCATTTTTAAGTAAAAATTCTGAGAGAGTGTCATACCATGTTCTCGGTGCTTGCTTTAGACCATAAAGAGCCTTGAAGAGAAAATAGACAAAATCTTCAAACTCAGGATCTATGAAACCAGGGGGTTGCTCCACATAGACCTCTTCTTCAAGATCACCATTCAGGAAAGCAGTCTTTACATCCATCTGATATACCTTGAAGTTTGAATATGCTGCAAATGCTAAGAACATCCTGATGGCTTCAAGTCTAGCAAATGGTGCAAAGGTTTCATCATAGTCAATCCTTTCTTCTTGAGAATATCCCTTAGCAACCAGTCTCGCCTTGTTCCTTGTTACTATTCCATCTTCATCAAGCTTATTTCTGAAAACCCATTTAGTGCCAATCACTGATTTGTCTTTAGGTATGGGTACAAGATTCCACACTTTTTATCGTTCAAACTGATTGAGTTCCTCTTGCATAGCAATCACCCAATCAGGATCCCCAAGAGCTTCATCTACTTTCTTTGGTTCCATTTGAGATAGAAACGTAGAATAGAAACATTCATTTGCTATAGCTCTTCTAGTCTTAACTCCACTGTCTGGATTACTAAGTATCAAGTTCCGAGGGTGGTCTTTACTCCATACTCTATGTCTTGGTAGACTATCCCTTGATAACTCAGCATTTCCAGAATTGTGTTGTGTCTGACTACCAGATCCTTGTTCTTCTCCTTATTCTGCTCCCCCTGAGTTGTTGCCAGCTTGATCTCCAGAATCTGAAGCTTGAGGACTAGTCCCTGAGATAATGTGACTATCATTACTTGTCTCATGACCATTACCTTCAGAGTCTGCATCAGAATTATGATCATCAGGATCATTGCCATTGTCATTATTGTCTGGAATAACTTCAGGTTCTTCTTTTCCATCAGAAAGATCTTCAACATCAAGATTATCACTATGATCTTCCTTCTAAATACTTGGGAGCTTGGCGTCATCAAATGTTACATTAAGGCTTTCCACAACCTTTTGATCACTAATCACATACACCCTGTAAGCCTTTGACTCCAGAGAATATCCCAGAAAGATACGTTCTTCAGCTTTAGCATCAAACTTGCCAAGATGCTCATCGTCCTTAAGCACAAAGCACTTTCCTCCAAACACGTAAAATTATTTCACTGATGGTTTCTTGTCGGCCATTAACTCATAAGGGGTCTTCTCGTACATCTTGTTGATCAGGGTTCTATTTTGAGTATAACATGCAGTGTTAACTGCTTCAACCCAGAAATAGGTAAGAAGATTGGCTTCATTAAGCATAGTCCTTGCAGCTTCAACCAATGTTCGATTCTTCCTCTCAACCATTTAATTTTGTTGTGGAGTCCTTGATGCTGAGAAATGTCTTGAGATGCCCTTCTCGACACAGAAATCATTTAGCTTTGCATTTTTGAATTCTGTTCCATTATCTCATCTAATTGTTCGTACAGGCACTCCAGCTTCTAACTCAATCTTGTTGATGTGATCAATAATCATATCAGGTGCTTCATCCTTTGGATGTAAGAATAATACCCATGTGTATCTAGAATAGTCATCAACAATCACTAAGCCATATTTCTTTCTTAACATAGACATGACGTTGACAGGGCCAAACAAATCCATGTGAAGAAGTTTTAGTGGTTCAGTGATGTCAGTCATTGTCTTCTTCTTATGTGATGCCTTCTTTGACTTTCCCTTCTCACATGCTTCACAAAATCCATCAGGACTGAATTCCATCTTGGGCAATCCTCTCACCAATTCCCTCTTAACCAAAGAATTCATGGTCTTGAAGTTGAAGTGGGAGAGCTTCTTATGCCATAACCAACTTTCATCTGGAGAGGCTTTACTGTAGAAGCACATTACTTGACCATCTGCAGAATTCCAGTCAGCTACGAACAAATCACCCTTTCTAACTCCATTGAGAGTCAGCTTTTTATTCTTCTAATTAGAGATCAAACACTTCTCCTTCTTGAACAAAACTTCGCATCCTTTGTCATGTAACTGACTGATACTGAGGAGATTATGCATAAGACCTTCAACGAGAGAGATTTCTTTAATGATGACATTGCCAATTTCCAAACAGCCATATCCCGTAATATAACCTTTGTTGTCATCTCCAAAAGTAACCACTAGGCCAGCTTTCTCAACCACCTTTGATAGCAGGGCTCTATCTCCAGTCATATGCCTTGAACATCCACTGTCCAGAATTCACATGACCTTCTTCTGCTTAATGCCCTGAAAATAAAGATGATTAAGTTTTATTTGGTACCCAAACTAAGTTGGGTTTAGAAGACTTAAAAGCATTTAAATATATAACATTTCTCTCAAAAGAATTGACAGGCTTAACAGTTTTTGCTTTATCATTGACTGTTTCCCTTTCACTTTCAGAAGCACCAACAGACTTGCTCTTGGGCTTGGTGATAGGAGCCACTTTCCTAGCTTTAGGAGGGCTTACAGTCTTTGATCTACCAGTTTTCTTACTAACATGCTTATCATGATTATGAGATGTGTTCTGTGAGTGTGTGGAATCAATATAAGTGTGCATGAAAGATACTACACATGACATGCAAACAAATTTATCACACTTAGAAACTTTAGGCATGTTATGCACATAAGCATTCTTAACATTGTCTACTTTAACCTTTCTATAAGCATGAGTAAGGTGACCAGCAGAACCATAATTATTACATAACTTCCTAGGACCATTAGTTCCTATCCTGCCATTTCTACTTCTATTCTTCCTAGTCTTGGAAGTAAAACCTAGTCTGGCAAAAGATAATTCAGATTCACTAGCAACAGACATAGGTTTCTTTGCCTTTTGTCTCCTTGAGAGCTCGATATCCTTAACAAGCATCTCATGATGAATATAAAGATTATCTTCATCAAAGGGCTCAACAGTAGCTTTATTAAATAGAGGCTTCTTAGCTTCCTTAAGAATATGAGGTGTATTAGGGGGATTAACAACTTTCTCTATAGGGTCATTTTCAACTACTCGTTTCTTAGAAGCTTTTCTAAGTTCATCATAGTCTAGACATATCCCAACCTTTCCACCTACTACTTGATCAGCTATGAGCTTCTTAGCAAGATTTGCAGAATTAGTAAAAGCATGTAATTTAGTTTCTAATTCTGCATTCTTATTCCTAAGCTCTTCCTCTATCTCAAGGTGCTTAGTAATATTAAGCTCTAAATATTTATTGGTTTTCTTAAGATTCTCAACACTGACCCTATCTAGAACTAACTTATCATTTTTATCTTTAACTTTCTTTAGTTCTACTTTAAGGTCTTCGACATCAAGCAGAGTACATCTTAGTGTAGTACTCACGTTTCTATACACTTCTTTTACGGCATCATGTTGTTTAATACATTCCTTAGTATTGCATCGTGCCTTAAGATAGTGATGAGAAATAACATTTTCATACACTAGGACAGTCTTCTTGAAGGCGACACAGTGTTCATTCTCACACAAGTTATCTGGAGGTAAAGCATGAATAATTGGAAATATTACCTGAGAAGAAGATTATGCCATCAATGCTAGATTTCCATATTGCTCTTCTTCATCATCGGTGTCATCCCAGCTTTTCCCTTCAGCTATGTAAGATTTCACTGGATACTTCCTTGAGCTATCTGAGTCCTTCTTCTGATAAATTTTTCCTTTATCCTTTCCTTGTTGAGACTTTCTGCACTCAGTGGAAAAGTGCCCAACCTCATCACAATTGTAGCATTTGAACTTGCTTCTATCAACCATCCCTGTCTTGTAACCTGATCCAGAAGATAAACTTGACCTCTGACCACGATTGCTGCTTCCAGAACCCCTAAAGCCTTGCTTCCTTCTAAATTTAATGTTACTGAACATCCCAGCTAAGTTGGCCATAGTAGGATCTTCCATTCCTTGCAACTCCTCAATGGTGTAGTAGTCACTAGGATTACCAGAGAGGTTTCCATCATCCATCTCAGCTTCAAAGAGCGCTTCAGCTTTAGACTTAGGCTTTTCAGTAGTAATGTCAAGCTCTTTGATTCCACTGGCTACAAGAGCAGTTATCTTGAGTAGTTCAGCATTCTTGCTATCAACTGTACCACCACCATAGCTGATCTTCCTTTGTTCCTGCTCCATCTTGTGTATCTTCAATTTACCATACAACTTCTCAAGTGTCATGGTCTCAAAATCAACTCGTTCACGAATATATGATGCCTTATTCTCCAAGTGGTGAGGTAGGACTAGCATAAACTTCCTATTGACTTCTCTCCGAGGATAAGTCTTGCCATGAATACTTAATTCATTTAACAATTTATTCAGTCTCTCAAAGACTTGAGTTATGCTTTCTCCAGGAAAGGACTTAAACACCTCATATTGCGAAGTCAATATATCCAATCGATTCTGCCTGACATCCTCAGTTCCTTCCATAACAGTTCTATGGTCTCGCACATATGCCCGACACTCTCACAGACCATAATTTGGTGGCTCATATCATCATCCATCGAATCCACCAAAATAAGCTGCAGGCCTTCGTCCAAAGCTATCAGTTCTTTGTCACGAGCACTTCATTCTGCTTCAGGACATGTCATTCTCATATTAGGCAACTCTGGATGATCCTTCATTGGCACATGTCTTCCTTCTCTTAACACTCTCATATACTCTGGATTTGACGCCCGAATATACAACAACATTTTTTTTCCATAGATTATATCTCGATTTATCGAACTGAGGAACCTTGATACTACTAACTTTATGAGAACTCATCTTTTCAGATCCAAGAAAAATTCGCAATATACCGTCTCAAAATATGATAACCCAGTCAGTCAACAATACCAAACCAGTCAAGTCAAAACCAACAAATCCAAATCAGTTCTCCATACCAGAAGCACTCCCAGACTCCGTACAACCAAAATCAACAACAAAACTTGCTAATCTAATGGATCAGATCTGTATATCGATCAACAGGCTCTGATACCAATTGTTAGGTCCAAAAGGTACACACATAGGGGGGGGGGGGTGAATGTATGTTCTTCATTTTCTAAAATTAATTGCAGCGGAATATCAAAACTAAAACAAAATAAACACACAAAGAGATTCTGGGTAAATATTCTTTTTATTAAAAAGGATAAATACCCGGAGGTTTGCTTACAACTCCAAATACAAATATTCGGTGCAACAAATATAAAAAGAACCAATACAATGGCTATCAATCTTGGGTTTTTTTTGTCACTCTAAAAATCTAAAGCTTCTTGATCCAAATATAATCAATACATACAAAGAGGCTACAAATAATGAGTGTAACAAATTGTAAGACTTGGATGTGGTGTAAATCAAATTGGGCAGCACTTCTCTCCTTAATTTCAATAAATGAAATCGTTAAATTCTCCGAGAAATATTTCTGCAGAGCTTCGCTGTGTAAAAATGGTGAGAAGTGTTTTTACAATCTGCTGCTTTCTTTGATTATATGGAGTGGTAGGATGTAGGAAGAGAAGGACTGCATGGAAGCATAGTAACCATATATTTTGAATTTATAGCTTGCACATTTTTTACTTGCATCCTTTGAGTGCCATTTTCTTTGTTAACTTGCGACCAGAGAGATACAGTAATCCTGCCTTAGCATTTTTAGTTACTTGCGATTACATAATACAGACACAGGAGGAGAAATTGTCTTCTTTTTACTTCATTTTCTTGCGAATAGAATTGCCCTGTACATGCCTTAGATTAATTTTGGAGCTCCCATGTTTCTTATGACTCAAGCAGTCCTGATAATCAATTGTTACTTGCGACTCTTTTATTACCTCTAAAAAAATTACTTGCGACCTGTTGTAGCCTAGGAGGACTTTAGCTTCATTTCTTTTGCTTAACAACCGACAACTGCTTTTGATAACACATGCTATTCCTTTCTATTCGAATAAAAGAACAAGCTGCCAGGGAGAGACTGTGACACACGCGGTCAAATCAAAATAGGGGTGATGAGAAGATGTGCACCACACGCGTGAGATGAAATTGTGCAAAATAGGAAAATTAACCCTGCCAATTCTTTAGCTTTCTTTTGCAACTCCACCGGGGACCCACACGGACTATTGAAATCAATATAACAGAATCACAAGTCTGCCATTTAATTTTCTACCTGTTGTTTATTGAATTTTAATTTCTTTGTTTGTTGAATTTGTACACCTCCTGAGACCCGCGAATTGTACGCAACAAATAGAAATTTGAGGCTGCTGTTTCCTTTGTTCACAAACCGAATGGTGACATGCATGCAGGCAAAAATCTTAATATTTTTCCAAAATTAAAAGTTGATATTAAATTAAATAAATAAATATTTTGAGTTTCATTTAATCATTTAATAAAAATCAAATTTTAATTTTTTAAAAATCAATTGTGATATAAAATTAAATAAATAAATGAATTAATTTCCATTTATTCATTTAATAAAAAATCAGTCATTGATTAAAAATAAATCTTATAAATCCTTGAGCTGTACTCCTCTGTATCTGCATGCCTTCTAATCTACGTGATTTTGTATCTAAAAATATTTCCAGACTCCTTGAGTACAACAACCACTTAACAGTGTTTCTAAAAATAATACTTCGTTTCCTTTCACGGATCACTGACGTCTCGTGAACGGGTCTGACTCACAGACGACTAGTTCCGCTCTCAGGCCTTCGTATTATACCCATACAAACCACTGTTACGTCTTCTACCAAATATAACCAACTTCACTGGGAATCCTTGAGGTCTTCACACTGATTCTGATCACTGCTTCGAATGACTCCAACCTTATTCCTCCATTGCCTGAACATATTAATGAACTTCATACGGATCACTGTTGACGTCTTCTTCACTGCAACTAACAAAAACTTTTGTGCATATGCCCAATAAACAATATGTACTGATTCTAGTGGAACATAGATTATTTCAAAGTCCTTGTTCTATGTTGAGTTATCCAAAGCAGTATTGTAGAGATATACATACAACTTCAATCTTGCTCAACAATCCATGTTTTAAATACCTCTCTTTCATTCTCAAGAACTTTCTCTATTCTGGTATATTTGATGTTTATCTGAGTTCCATTATGTTGGGCTCTTTTATATGCCTTTTCATTCTCATTCATGCATACCAACTCAGTTTCTAAGTAATCATTTCTTTCCCTAAGCTTCTTATTTTCAGCAATTAAACTGTCACATTCAATAGTCTTACTTTTAAAAGTGACATGCAGAAAGTATAATAAAGTTTTTAGTTCAGGCAGATTATTAGTATCAATAGGGAATATAACTGAAGGTACCTTATCAGTTTCTAAAGTATCATCTCCATGAGTTGTCATGAGTGCATATCATTCATCATCATTGTTAGTTCTTGATGAGTCCATCTAGTCTTTGTTGGATTTTGTTGTGACCAAAGCTTTTTTTAGTTGACTTAAGGCACTCAGTAGCTAAATATCCCCTTTCATTGTAGTTGTAACAAGTAACCTTGGCTTTGTCAAACTTTCTTCCCTTAGTGTATTGTCCTTCATTCTTTCTGAACTTGCCTTTTCCATCTGTAGAGTACTTTCTGTTAAAACCACCTTTCCTTTGTGGTTTTGCAAACCTCATCCTTCTAAAGCCTTTCACCAGCATTGCAGCCATCTCAATAACTTGAGGATCATCTAATTAAATCTCAGAATCCTCGTCAGTATCTGTGTCAGGATATGATGAATAATCAGTATCTGACTTTTCCACTATGTTCCTTCTTCTTGACCTCTCACTCATATATCCTTGCCTTTATGAGTCTCAGCATTTAGAGCCACAACCTTCATCTCCCGACCCTTCTTATTTTTCCTTTGTTGGATCTCCAATTCATGGGTTTTAAACATCCTATAAACTTCATCTAGTGTCAGTAAATCAAGATCATATTGATGTAGGATTATTGAGGCTTGGGTATCTCAATCTTCTGGAAGAGCTCTCAAAAATTCGGTGTTTGAGGTTTCTCTATCATACTTTTTTCCAACCAATGATAGATCATTCAGCAGTGTTAAAAATCTATCATATATGCCAGTAATTGACTCATTAGCCTTGACATCAAATTGCTCATATTCTTGCACAAGAATATCTCTTCTATTCTTATTTAATACCATTGTACCTTGGCACTGTGTCTCCAAAGCATCCCATATCTCTTTTGCAGTCTTGCAGGCAATAACCCGATTGGACATCACATTGTCGAAACTATTGTGCAGAATATTCCTGACTTTTGCATCCTTAAACATTGAAGCCTTCAAAGGATCCGACCACTTTGATTTTTCTTTCCTGATATAGTGTTCAGGAACATCTGGTGTCATAGCCATAGTTTCCATAGGGTAACGAGGTCCTCTTTTGATGATATCAACATATGCATCATCAATAGCTTCCAGGAACATCGACATATTTACTCTCCATGTAGAGTAACCAGCTTTCCTCAGGATGGGATTTTTTATGCTTTCATATTTACTTCTAGACATCTTAACCTTTTCAAATTAACAGTTAATTTGACCGCTCAGATACCACTTGTTGCCCAGTATAATAATTGTTTAAGGGAGGTTGGATACAATTACTAAATAAATCAATTTATCACAAAAGTAAAGTAAGCACAGATGAATCAAATAACAGTTTATATTGATCTTTAATAAACTGTGTTAGGTCCCGAAGTATCGTAGAAGGGGGGTTGAATACGATACTCACTAAATTAAAAAAAATTCTTTCGAATCTTTTACGGATATAAAATTTAGTATCCGGTTAGTGCACCTTATTCTTGAGGTGAATAGTGTTTGGAACATTAAAATGAGGAACACAAGATATTCGGGGAAGTATATATTCATATATAAATCCGCGAGGGGTGTTGCTACACTCCGGTAAATAAATTAACCGGCTACAATCTAAGAACAACAAAGTTCCTAGCTTCTACAAAGATTTACAAATCAAATCCTATACAATGATCTAGCTTTTGTTTGTCCAAGGATTTAATTACCGGGTAACGATTATAATGCCCCTATGAATATACAAGAGTTAAATCGGGCATTATAATATTATTCAGGTGAGAAGTTATACGGATATTCAAGGTGCTTGAGCTTCTCTGAAAATCTTTGCTTCTTGTTTTATCAGCTCTCCTTGTTGGAGAAGAAGATAAACAGAACTGCTGAACTGATCTGCTTCTATTGTGTAGACTTATATCAATTCAAAATGTGTGGCTAAAATTGAACCACATAAATTAATTACTTATATCAATAAACTTGTGGCTGAGGAGCTTGGACTTGCTAACCTGCGACCAGAGGGGGGGGCTTCTTTTACTTAGCTTTTATTCTCACAAAAACCAACCTACGACCACAGAGTATAACTTATGACAGGAGAGGGAGGGAGTATATTGCCTTAATTTTAAATAGAAGCTAACCTGCAACTACTTATTTTGTAACCTGCGACCATTCAGTACTTGTACTTGTACTAAACCAAAATGGCAACTGGCGACTTTGATTGCCTGGTTTCCTTTTTTTATTTGATTCACAACCTGCGACCATATTTGGTTGTTTTTTTTTTGTTTTTCATTTTCTTTTTATTTAAGTTTAAATTGTAACTAAATTAATTTATAAAATAAACTTAAATATAACTTATATAAATAATCTAATTTAGATTTATAAAATAAACTTATTTAAAGTTTATAAAATAAATCATTTTAAGTTTATTAAATAAATTATATTAAAGTCCATTAAATAAATTTATTTAATTTAACAATTAAACTTTGAACCAGGCCAATCCCTCTAGTTGTTTAGCTGTACCCTGCGTACCTCTTCTCGTACTATAACAGATAAACGTTCAATCCAAGTACGTTCCTCAACTTAACAATTCTTCTATAAATAATACCCAGATTCCTTTCACGAGCCGTTGACGCCTAGTGCAACTGGTCTGGTTCACAGACGACTAACTCCGATTCAGGTCTTTGTATTATAGCCTTGATTACATTGTTAAGCTTCAAACAACTTTATCGCTTCAGACACTAACTGTCAATAAATAACTGTACTTTCAATGGAATCCTTTCTGGTACTTTAGACAATGTCTTCATTGCTACTACAATCTTGAATACTTCAATCACTGATGTTTGAACATATAAATAAACTCCTGTAAGTGAGTATAACTTCAAGACTGTAGCTGTCTTCTTTAACCTTTGTTTATACCTTGTCTTCAATTCTTCAGATTTCTATGCTTCATATACTGTCTATCTTCAATCAATGCTAATACACTGAAATCTTCTAGTAGCACTTATACACTGGATCTTCATCAATTATGAAACCCTGAAAGTCTTTAACCTTTATTCTTCACTGAGGCATGAACATATTAAGAGATTCTTTCAGTGACCTGTATATAGACTTCAAGCTTTCTTCTAATCTTTTGATTCTTTGTATTTGCTTAGTCTTCATTTCTTCTGATTTCTTGTGTAGACGTAGTATTATTAAACTGTCATGTTCTAGTGTTGTTCTCATGTTGAGTTATCACGTAACTGTTCATACAGTTACGCAGTCTCACCAACAAACTGTTACAAAACTCTCTCAAGAATAATATTCTTAAGAGTTGCTAGGTTAGAGAATACTCGAGTTATCCACGTACTAAAGTAATAACCTATTATGTATTTATATACTACACAACTACAATCAATCTCTATCAATTACAAGATTTATTGGAGTATAAATTATCTACTTTCTTTACATATCTAAATCAACTATGATCCTATAAATCAGCACATTCTGATTTATCGCGCAGCTCTGACTTGTTACTCAAGACATATTCAACTGATAAGCTGATCAACGGATGTATGTTAGAGCTTCAACGGATATTCATATGTAAGCATCAATGGATGACTGAATATATTGTCAACGGATGATAATGAAGCTTTCAACAGATAAACATATCCTGACGGTCGATCATATCATGATTGTCAGACAGATCCTGATTCTTGACGTAACGAATTCCCAATAAAGCATCACAATCTGATTTTTAATCGTGATCATGCACTTCCCTCTATCAGCATAAACATGAAGGTTCTTTGAGGTGCAAGGCTGCAAACTTACAATGACAGAATCTAGTATTTGAACTACATCTTCGGGCGGAAACTATCGTTATGTACATTTCTGCTATTTTTAGCTGGGTAAAAGATAAAATAAGGTTATTAAGGATTAACAAGATTCCTTTTACAATGCTTCTTTTAAGAAAACTAATAAAAATTAACAATTCATTTGTTTTTGAAATAAAGTCAATCACTCTCTGCATACACCTATTCGCGATAAACTTTTGGGGACGAGAATGCAATAGATATACAATTATTCTAATATTCGTACCTGAATTATGAGGAAATTAGCTACACACTTAGTGATAAGTTCTAAAACTATTGGCTGATTATTTGACTGTGAATTAGGCATAGTCTGCTATGGACTTAATGTACCATACTTCAATTCTTGATAAACCAAATTACAACTTTCTGTGGCTGGAAAAGTTATCTCAGATGGTATATGGTTTTTTTACTGATGTTATTTGATCATAGACATAGTCTATGTTAGGAATCAATCCTAAATCCCGATGATAAATAAATTACATTGCATAATTATGTTAAGGCAACTTGTAACCTTCTATGACTAACCATCATAATGGATAGTCATTGAAGGAGTAACATATCAATTAATAGGGTTTATGTAATATTTTCTATGAGACTCCTTTAAACAGACAACAATACAGTTATTCATTCAGAAGTCATGTTGACTCAATGAATAATCTAGAATAGGGTGGTTAAGTGTAAATATTTGATGCCATGTAATTTAGATTAAGTGAAGTGAGTCGTTAACTGCTAAATAAGGAAAAAACATCAACTGCTATCTATATCTGCCCATCAACTGCTAAGCATGTAACTATTAATGGCTAGGGAAAGCCGCAACAAGAGACTTCCAATGGCAAAGAAATTCTGTAGCTAGTGACTATCAATGGCTAAGAATATACATAGCTACTAATAGTGACGTGACAGTGGTCAAAACCTAGGACTGTTATTACGTAATGAATACAACACAAGGGGGTGAATGTGTTTTTGGTTATTTTTAAGGCTTTTTGAATGTTTATTGCTTGGTGAACAAAGCAGATTAAAATGCAGTAATATTATATTAACTGAAATTAAAACAGTGCACATAATATTTCAAAACTCACTTAATTTTGTATATAAATCAAGCTAGAGTTTTTCTACCAATTCTGGATTCTTTGTAAGTAAAGAACTCAGCTTTTTCCTTGAGAGAGTTATAAGAAATTATAGATCTGTTTGATGCTTTTAAAAACAAAGGACCGGTGTTTACTTTATAGATTAGTAAACATAGGTTTTACACAGCATGCAATAGCATGTACTAAACCCTACTTTAAGTTATCAAAAGCTTTCCATTTATGGCTTAGTGTATCTTTACAAATCGTGCATATATGTGACTTTTCTTTGTTGGTTAATCTTGGCCTTTGATCTTGTACTCTTCAAGCTACTTTTGTAGACTTTTCAAATTAGTAATTGATTTGTTTGTTGATTGATAATCTTGGATCTTTAACTGGCCTGCATTCTGTACTTGAGGTTTATATTGAGATCTTCAGTTTGAACTATAGAGAACTGACATCTCGATAAGTATAATGGATTATCGAGATCTCTTAGTTCTTTATAAGTGTTTTGACTTGTCGAGGTCTCTGAGTTCTCTATAAGTGAACTTGGCTTGTCGAGGTCTCCAAATTTCTGCATGTATAAATGATTTGTTGATATCTCTGAGATCTCTATAAGCATTTTGACTTGTCGATATCTCTGAGATCTCTAATGAGAATTTGACTTGTCAATATCTCCAATCTTTACATCTTCATTTTAGCTTGTCGATGTCTCTGAGTTCTCTAATGCAGAAATGACTTGTCGATATCTCAGAGATCTCTATATATATTTTGACTTATCGATATCTCTGAGATATCTAATGATAATTTGACTTGTCGATATCTCCAATCTTCATATCTTCATTTGACTTGTCGATATCTCTGAGACTTCTCTATAAGCTATTTTGGACTTCTAGATAAGTCATTCTAGAGTTCTCGAATGACTTCTCTATATGACTTGATCTGTGACTTGTAGATATCTTGACTTAGAATATTTTTCCCAAAATAGATTTATTCAACTCCAAGCTTCTTCACAATTTCTCTGAGGCATGATCTTCTTGATCTACTTCTAGAGTTTATTCTTAGGCTTGAGACTATTTACAGAAAAATACTCCAGTCTAATCTTTGACATTTTTACAGACTCAAGTAATACGATACAAACACAAACTTAGTTTATCATATAACTAATTCTTAGGGTTGTCAATGTGACTTAGTCTTGTTATAATACAGACATGTCTTGCACAACAACGGTCACAACACATGGGCTGATAGGAATCTCAGAAAATAAAATGAAAAGCCAAGACAAACTTTGCATGTGATCTTGGATGCTGAAGAAGAAGAAACATTCCATTTTTATGCAAGAAAGATTTAAGGGATATTCAAAGCAATATATTAGGATACAATCCAGCCTCATTCGTCAAGTGTCACGAGAATGGAAATGAGGAAATAACCTTGTTGGACCTCGAAGATTGTGTTATGCATTGTCTAGAAAGAATTGTAACTTGGTGATATATAAACCAAGTAGAAGAAGATGTTTCATTTAAGAAATAGGCTTTACATTCTCAGAGAGATTTAGAGAAGATATTTTTCTTTGAGTTAAACACTGTAAACCGCAGCTGTGAGATTACATTTTGTATTGTATCAAATATTTCTTCAAATAAATCTCAGGTGGCAAGTTGAAAAATAAACCGGCTGAAAATTTAAAACATCAGTGTTCATGTTTCATCTCCCAAATACATATTAATTTGTACCTTTTTAATTTGTATTCAACCCCTTCTGCAAATTAACCCAAGTTGATTTTTAGTGAATAACAATTAGTATCAGAGCAAGCCTTTAACAAACAGAAGTTTTAAAGATCTTGAAGCTGATTTAATCAACCATGGTGAAGAATGAGGTAGAAGCCCAGATTCCAGATATATGTACAGAATTTCTAGATATATCTCTCATGGAAAAATATAATGATTCAAAGGTATCCTCAAGCAACAGTCTGGTAATTACAACTGATCTTTCTAGGTTGAGTAAGTATGAATGTCAAGAAACTATCAATGATATATCTTCTGAACTGTACAACTTGCATGTCACTCTGAAGTCTCTTAAAAACGAAAATACTTGGATTAAAAATGTTAATTCCTTGTTATTCGAGATAAACAACCTATTAGAGATGCAATTGCTTGAATATGAGAATGCCAACAAAAATTGTCTAACTGCTAAAGATGAATTGCTGAGGATAATAAAGAGAGAAGAAATTCTAAAAAGGCAATTAAAATTTGAAAAAGAATTAATTGCTAAATGGAAGGAATCTAGGGATGTTGCAAGCAAATTCACAGATCTTGAAAGTGTTGAGTCTTTCTGTGAAGATGCTTGGAAAAGGGAGAAAAGAAATTTGAACAGGATGATTCTACTGATAACTGCTCATCAACAAATAATAATTCCGTTGAAGAAAGAAAAATCAAGGGATAAAAAATACTACTTAAAAGAAAGTATCAGTACTTGCAAACTGGACATGTTAATTTAAAATAATGAACCAGTGAGCAAGATCTCTTTAGAGAGAGAAGGCAGCAAACCAAAAGAGTTTAGTAAAGCAACATATGATACTTATCCAAAAAGAAATTGAAGGATGAGAATGAATCTAGAATGGGATTTAGGAGAAATAACAACATGAATGGAAAAGTAGGGATTAACAAGCAAATCAAGTACACTACTGACATATTTGCTCCAAGAAAAGTCTGTGTCAAGTATGATAGTGTTAATCATCTATCCACCAAGTGTAAAACTTCTTTCATACCTATTACCTCTATGCCTATGTATGTCATGCCAAACATGCCTAAAGTGTTTAGTCAGAACAATATTAACATGCCAATCAATTCCAATCCTCACCACTCTTTGCTTAATATGCCAAAGAGTATGCAAGGTAATAATTACGTGTTTGCATCTTCATTCAATAAGATGCACTCTCAAGCTTGTTCATCTGACATTAACACCAATACTTTTGCTCAAACATCAACACCTAAAGTAAAAATGGACCTTTACCCTACTAGTCATAGGACAACTGTTGGTTTCAAGGGAAATAAGGAAATCAAAATGATTGCTACCAAAAAGATCTGGTTACCTAAATTAGTTTGAAATGGTTTTATTGTGTGCAGAGAAAAGGGGAAATGTCTGGTATGTAGATAGTGGTTGTTCATGTCACATGACTGGAAACCCATCCTTGCTCACTAAGTTTGAAGAGAAAGTTGGCCCAGGTATTACTTTTGGAGATGACAGCAAAGGTCATACTGTGGGATATGGATTGATTTTAGTTGGAAATGTCATCATAGATGATGCAACACTAGTGGAGGGACTTAAGCACAACTTGCTAATAGTCAGTCAACTATGTGATAATGGCTCCAAAGTCATTTTTGATAAAGAAGAATGTGTTGTCATTAACAAAAATGATAACAAGGTCCTTTTATCTGGAAAAGGAAAGGGAATGTGTATATAGCCGATTTTACCTAAAAAAAGGCTGAATCAATGATTTGTCTGCTCAACAAGACAAATAAGGATAAAAATGGCTAGAACACAAGAAGTTGTCTCACTCAAATCTTTCAATCAAGAGAAATTCTAAAGGAAAATTATCAAAATTGGAAGTGTCCAAGAATGGTCCTCATGATACTTATCAATCTGATAAGAAAAAAATGATTATTTACAAAAAGAATACATATTCATTAATTGACTACCCTCTGCATTTTTTACATGAGGATTCTTCTGGATCAGATCATGTTCTGTAACTGAAGATAATCTATCCTATGATCACTGATGATATCTCAAAATTTACTTGGAAATACTTTTTGCTTTCAGAAATTGAAGTTGTTGAAATCATCATTAGTCACATCAAAGAATTCTGTGCAAAGAAAGGATTAACTCATGAGTTCTCTACTTCAAGGACTCCACTGCAGAATGGAGTAGCTGAAAGGAACAAATGATTACTCAGAGATGCAGGAAGAGCAATACTTGGAGAATAAAAGATATTTACATATCTTTGAAATGAAGCCAACTGCAACAAAGTGCTACTCAGAATATCTCTTTGATCAATTATGTATCTGAAAAGAAGATAAACTGGAAATTTCTTCATGACTTTAGATGCAGATACTTCCTCCTAAATCAAGAGGTAATCATTGTCAAAATTAAAGCTAAAGCAGTAGGAAGAATTCCAGTTACATGCTTAGTAAGAAGAAATTATATGGTCTATAATCAGGAAGTCAAAAGGGATGTTATGCAGTTAATCCAGGATGCACCTGATAAGAAAAAGATTCAAGAATTGAAGGATCGGATTGTTAAAGATGGTCTCAAATCAAATGATAAGAAGAATGACTAGAAAGTTGATAGTTATAATGTTCTTAGAGAATTCATCATGTCAACTACTAATCTAAAACTTTGGAAATAGCAGTTGAACAGTAAAATGGAACAACTCTTGGTCAATTCAAAAAGACAGTCATTGATCAAATAGAGGTAGCCATTGATGAGCTATCAATTGATAAAGAAACTAGAGTGACATCAACCGCTGATAAGGCTGAAGTCTCTCACTCAGAGGGTGTTTCAAGATGTTTCAATTATCACTATTTGCAGCTCAGAAATGTCTCATTGTCAACATCGAACTTGCTTCATCAAGGAAAATTAACAAGCAGTCATATTCTCAACTCATATTTTGCAGACACATCTATCAAAGAAAGAACCAGAGGAATGACCTTAGAGGAATGCTTGTACATCAACTTTCTAGTCAGAAAGAACCCAAGAGTGAAAGAATTTCTTTTGCAATAAACTTGGTTTGTATTCACTCAATAAGTGTCAAACCAACTTGAAACAAATAAAGTCAATAAGCCGATGCCTAGATCAAAAAATAGTGCATTTAAAGAAATCAATTGGGTACTCAGAATCAAAGAGGATGAAAATGGCATAATTTTGAGGAATAAACTCAATCCAGCTGAAGACTATCTATAAAAAGTAAAGATTGACAGTGATATTTTCAATGGTGACAGAGACAGAAGCAATAAAGATCTTTCATGTCTGTTCAGCTTTTGTCAATTTTAAAATCTATCAAAATTGAACATGCAGTGCTATTCTAACTAAAGATCTTAAGGAAGAAGCTTCCGTACCTCAATCTAAGGATCTTGATGATTCAAGAATTGTAGAGTGTATAGACTAGTTTCTGAAAGCACTATAAGGAGTAATGCAGTTTTCTAGATCATTATATGACTGTTTCTATCACTATTTACCTAAGGATTATTTCTTCAGAGGTACAAAAGCCAAATCTCCTCTCTTTTAGAAATACATGTTTCTCTAGAATAATTGTATGTTGTTATGTGAAAATTATAATCCTTGACTCTACTATTAATAAATCTTGAAAAAGGCATATCAAAATCAATGAATAATTAAATATAAAATGAGGTTGATGAGTGAACTCACTTATTTTATTGATGCTCAGGAAAATAAAGTAAGTGATGAAATCCTTATAAGTCAAACACTGGTTATGCATGCTCTTATTTAGATGTTTGACTTAACTGATTATATATCTGTAAAATCGCTCATGCCAATTCTTGATCTATCTTAAATGAATATGTTGTAAACATTTCAAGATAAAAAAGCTAAGTTGGCTCTCTTTATATTTAAAATTACAGTATATCAAAAATTATATTTACCACAAATTTTGTGCTTACTTCTTAGTCTGCCTCCAGTATATTCTTACTCAGAAATTTTAAAGTAATTATTCAGATGTCTCAAAGAATCATCAACTCTCAAAAATTGATAACGTAGAGACTTTGAGTTTGAGCTAAGTGGTTGTTTAGATGCAGACTGTGCAGTTTGCAATAATGACAGGAAAGAATCCATAAAGGGTTGTCACTGTCTAGACGATAAACCAAATTCTTGATCGTGCAATAAAGCTAAACTACATGTCAATATCTACTGCTGAGAATGAAGACACTGCAACTGGATGCTATGGTTTTTAGCTTTTATAGACAAAAAGTCAATTTGTTGACTATGGCTTGTAGTTCGAGTAAACTCCATACTACTGTGACAACATCAGAGCTTGTGCATGACTGAATTTTCAGTTCAAGAATGAAGAATCAAGTACATCAACACAAAAAAATATCTCTACCAAGCAGAATCCACTTTCACAAAGTTGATAAGTAATCTAGATATGCCAAAACTCTCTTTAATCTTTGTCAGATATATGCTTTAAGTAGCCATATTAGATGCTATGAATTTTGATGAAAATCTATTCTTCAATCAGTTTGACGTTTTTGGATTTTCAAGATCAACCTACGCTATCTTGTTTAATGGTCATATCACATAATCTGGATGTCTGTTGTAAAAATATGCCACAATTTCTAATGATTCATCTATATATCAATGGATAAAATCGTGTTGCATGTTAGTTAGTAGGCAAGTGTTTAAATGAAGTCCATATCTGATATACAATGATAGAGATAGGTCAGTTAAGAGTTTAATTAAATCTTCTCTAACTTCATCAATGGATAGCTTTAGCCATTGACATTCAAAATGATCACTTGGAGTCTATATATGTTATCTAAAAATTGATAAACAATTCATGTATATCAATTGTTAGTTTTTAGTCATCGATATATAATTATTCATCAATGGCTATGAGTAGACTACACAACATGACTTCAAAGATGCAGAGTCCTCATCAAACTCAGTGTTTTGAAATTAAGTTGTAACATTTCTTTTTGTAGCACTAAGTATCTATCAAAATTTTATTAGTTATTCCAAAACTGATAAATACTAATAAAATTGATCATTGGTATATCAATGTTTAGTTAAAACCAGTAAATACCGATACCGAGTCTTATAACTAGTTTAATGGTGTGATAAATATTCTGACTAAGTTTAAGTTATATATGAAGAACACTTTCATAAACTGATGCTCATGAGCTGTTACTCAATTCTCCATACTTAACTTAGACTATTTTATCAAACAAGTTTATTTGTAGCAGTAAATATTTCACTCATGAATCTTCTTATATTCTAGAAGTGAAATCTAGCTGAACTTGTATGTGACTGTTTCTCTCCTAAGAATCAAGGTCACATATTAGAACAAGTTTTAAGAATTTCTATAATGAAATATATTAATACACAACCAATGTAGGTTGGAAATTTCAACTTAGGAATCAAGTAGCAAAGCATCAATCACTTGTTAACTGTTGGGAGGTCATAATATTTTTCTATATTATGAAGTTAACAAGGAAAGTTGTTTGAGATAACTAGTCAAAATTAGTTATTTCTCTTACAGTATGCATTGACATCCTTGTTCAACAATAATTATATGAACACATAATTCATTTATGATAATCAAGGATTTGCTGAAAATTGATTTTGAACATCTCGAATTTTCTCTTTCGAGTTCATGATATGGAATATTAAGACTTTACAATATAATGGACTTTAATTCCAAAGTTTTATATATTGAAAAAGTATGTAATAAACTACTTAAATCATTTATTCAAGACAAATTTAATAAAAATATCATTTTCTTAAATAAATAAAAGTGAATTTTATTGCTCAGTCTTTCTCGGTTTATCCTAAACTTTTCAGTGAATATCACTAATAATTATTTAGAAGATTATCCTAAAGAATATTGCATGGCTGAAAAGAACAACAAGCTCGTGAAAAGGAAAAGTGGACAAGTCCTATCAAAAGAGAGCTTTTCTTAAAAAGGCTGATTGAATATTTAAGACCTTGTTAGGATAAGATTCTCTTTGCACATCTCGCTTTATTGTGATGCTAAATTCAAATTATATGTCTAGATGAGTCTACTTGCATGTTAAATCAATTAATGTGCACTAGTATAGTGATATGAATTTACTGATTTATTTTTTTAATGAATAAATCGTATATTACACAGTGTTTTGGATTTTACATGGTTATCATCAATGTCTAGATTTATGGTCTTCCAGTTCGAATTTTAATCACTTCATGTTTATATTCTTTGAGATGTTTAATGTATGTTCCTAGTTTCAATAAAGTATTTAAGGCACTTCTGACTTTTGATATTCGTTCATATATTTTCTTGGCCTTTAAATACTTGACTGTCTTATCACTTTTTTCTTTCATCATCTACTCTCAATATCCATTTCTCTTCAAACACGGAAATTATTTTTCTTCACGACATCAACATGGTCATAGTTGATGGCATGATATTTAATGGTCCTACCTCAGAAGAATAAATGCCTAATGTCCTGGCTCGCATCCAGGAAACAATCTTAGAAATACAAGCCCGGGAGGCTGATGCTGCTGCTGTTCGTGCCAACACTCGAAAAAATGGCAATGACAGTGACAATCAAGACAATGCTTTCTCCTCTTCCAACAGTAGAGTCTAGATTTCTAGATGCAAGGGTTGAATAGAGTGGGAAATGTTTATTTTAAAAGAACTATCTATTGTAAATCGTTCTTTATAAATCAAACTTATGATTATCTACATGTTGATATGTGAATCTTTTCATTGTTTATTTCATTATTTTTTCATGATTATTTGCTTTGGTAAAAATCTTTAAGCTAATAATCTTTGCCAATCAACAGTGGATAGCCATTTGCAGCTAATCAGTTTGATGGAAGACATAAAGGATGTAGACATGCACATTATCACTAATTTAACTTGAAGTAAATAACTTAACCTTAAAAGAGTAACTTAAAGGCATCCTACAAGTTATTAACCACCTTCTGTCTTGAATTCTCCAAACATAGATGTAAGGTTACAAAGAAACTAGTCAAAAAAACAAAACATGTGAGTTGAGATACAGTAAGCCTTTGTAAGCCACACCAACTGATATTTAATTCCTGAGTGCATTCACTAGTTGTCTCCCTCAAAGATACTGGTGATTCAATTGAACATTTGTAGTTGTCTCATGGAATTACTTCACAAATCAATGGAGTTATATGTGAAGCACAGACTTGCATAAAAGAGAGCACATCACCTGAAACATCTTCTATCTTTCAAAAGACGTTGCCAAAACTCAGTTTTGACTATAAACCTCTTTAAATGTCAAAATTTCTTTGTAATAAAGAAGCTCAACTTGCTTGAGTTGCTTGTTTAAAATTATAAATAATATACTTCATTGCTAAGCCAAGCATTCATGAAACACAATGCTTGCATTATGCTTTCCAACTTAGAACCCTCACTTAGATTTGGCTAGAGGCTACATGTTGAGGTAGACCTTGATGATGCCAATTTACAATCAAGGGTTTCATCACTCTTTAGTGAAGACCTTGGAAATTCAACACATTTAAGTGCAAGTAGACCTGCAATGGCTACATGATTTGAGAATAATATTTTAAGGGGAAATCATTTAAATTTACTCCAATAAGACACACTTCACTGAAGTGTTGAGACAATAAGTAAAACTATTTTGACTTATCAAGATAGGACACCCACAACTGTGGTGGTCCCTCCCAAAGGGAACCAGGGTTTGAGAATGTAATCTGAGTGGAAGATACATTCAAATCCCCTCAATTATACTAAAGCTTCATGAAAGTGAAGAACACATCCACATAACCACAAGAATGCTTTAACGCTAAATTATTCATTTTGTGAGTTCAACTATTCATTTCAAAATATGGGACATCTCATTTATTGAGACAATGCCTTTCTTAAATTCAGATTGATGTGATTCTTATCTCTGCACAATCACAGCCCAAAATCTTACAAATCAATCTTGAAAACATGCTCATATATACACCTAAAGAGCTCACCTTTTCTTCTCATGAATGATGGTTAAATACCAATGCTTCAAAGCAATTTTACAATTCTTGAGTTCATGGTGAAGTCTTGCACTAAAACTGATAATCATCAGTCTCTCATTCCAGTCAACAATAGCTAAAACTGTGCTCACAAACTTCAACTACATTGACACCTTCAATTGCTATCTCATTTTCTCCTCCAATGGCCATTCTTCAGCTATTGCTAAGTGTTAGTGCATCAATGGCTAGTCTTGCAGCATAGCCATTGATAATCAATAATGTTACATCAATTGCTATCTTACAACAACAGACATGGACACAGTCTACAACACTTCTGCAGATGTTCAAACAAGTATATTAACACTATTAGGATTGATGGAAGGGAGTGAACACACTGAGAGTAAGAAACTGCTTTGATAGTGGTCAACAAAAGAAAAGTGTGAATAAAAGGCAAGCAAATTATTCCGGTCTTGCATGTAAGGCAGAAGGTTCCACCTTCAAAGGTTATGGTGAGGGTGTGAGGTTTGTGAGCCAGGGGGAGCCCCTGATGCAAGAAAACAGAAAACATGAGATATAGGTAAAGCTGGATGCAACATGAATATTCTTAGTGATGACCAGAAAGGATGCTTCAAATTTCATTCCAACATGTTACACTCTAGCTACACACTATCTAGACTTTAGAGAAGTACATCTTCTCAAAATCTCAAGTAAACACAATACTCTTAATGCAACGTCAAAATCTTGATGCTAACAAAAATGGGGAGAAGTCTTGAAGACTTGATAGCTCTAGCTAAGGGGGAGCAAAAGAGAAGTCTGTAGATCTATCCAGTTGAGGTGGAACAAAAGTCTGCAGATCTATCAAGTTAAAATCTATATAGTTAGGGAAGAACAAGAGGCATAGAAAGAAATCACTAGAAGGACAACAGTGCATCAAGAAAGAGGGAGCAAGAACTCAAAAATCTTTCCAACACTTAAAGACTATGAACTGGCTTAGGCTGAAGATTTGTAAACATTGAGTTGGTGACAATTTTGTCTCAAATCACTCATTGAAGCTAGTTACAGAGCTAGAGTTACAACTGAAAGCTGAGAAGCAGTCAAAAAGTCTAAGGGAAAGAGAACAAGCACAGCTGCAAGCAAGTAAATAAATCCAGCTTTTACTATTACAGCAACTACTAAATCTAACGAGGATCCAATTCCATCAAATGAAGAGTATGTTAATCCCAAGAAAAGTTTTTTACAATTTTTTTCAAAAAGGGATTTGAAGGCCATCAAAAATAAGAAAGTTCCAGACAAATCAGTCTTCAAGAAATCAAATCTTCTAATTCAGAGAAGAAGACTGAGAAAAATGACTCAACCATCCATTCAACCAATATAGATAAACATTCTCCTAAACAAACTTCATCCAAACAAGATTCATGAAGTTAGAAAGTTGCATTCCATCTCAAAACTATCAACAAATCCAGTTTTTGACCTCAAGAAAAGGAACTAACAACTTGCAACATGCTTTAATTCTTAAAAGGAGGATAATATCATTGACATGGGGATATGCTCAGAATCAACAAGAACTGGAAATTGTCATAAGTCTAACACTTTAGAGAATTAACGAAGATTCAATATTCTCTGAAGAGACTAAATTGTCTAGGTGAAGGATAGAGGGATATTTTCTAAAAGGACATTTGGAATATCAAATAGTAAAGGAATATGAATGAAATCATTCTCTCCTATGCTTAGAAAGAAGGAGCTACTTTCAGAGTAATATCGTTTCCTCAAAACTATTTCCTTGTACACGACATTTATCAGTAGCTTAACAGAAAATAATTATGCATGTTTAAAGTCCCAATGTAATAATGTGTTTTGTTGTTATCAAGACTTTAATTTATGGTTGTTATTCTATCAGTCATAAATTGGGGGAGATTGTTAGGGATCAAGCCTAAATCCTGATGATAAACAAATCACATTGCATAATTATGTTAAAGCAACTTATAAACTTCTATAACTAACCATCCTAAGAGATAGTCATTAAAAGAGTACCCCATCAATTGATAGGGTTTATGTCACATTTTATATGAGACTCATGTAAACAAATAGCCAGTTATTCATTCAGAAGTCATGATGAATCAATGGATAATATAGAATAGGGTGGTTAAGTGAATATATTTGATGCCATGTAATTCAGATTAAGTGAAGTGAGTCTTCAACTACTAAATAAGGAAAAAGCATTAACTACTATCTATATCTGCCCATCAACTGCTAAGCATGTAACTATCAATGGTTAGGGAAAGCCACAACAAGAGACTTTCAATGGCTAAGGAATTATGTAGCTAGTGACTATCAATGGCTGAGAATATACATAGCTACTGATAATGACGTGACAGTGGTCAAAACCTACGACTATCACATCACATGGGCTGATAGAAATCTCATAAAAGAAAATGAGAAGCCAAGATAAACTTTGCATGTGATCTTGGATGTTGAAGAAGAATAAATATTCCATTTTCATGCAAGACAGACTGGAGGGATATTCAAATAAATATATCAGGATACAATCCAACCTCATTTGTCAAGCGTCACGAGAAAGAGAATGAAGAAACAACCTTGCTGGACCTCGAAGACTGTGCTATGCATTGTCTAGCAAGCATTATAACTTGGTGATATACAAACCAAGTAGAATCAGATGTTTTATTTAAGAAATAGATTTACATTCTCAGAGAGCTTTATAGAGAGATATTTTCCTCTGAGCGAAACACTGTAAACTGCAGCTGTGAGACTACATTTTGTAATTATAATAGATTATTTCTTCAAATAAACCTCAGGTGGCAAGTCAAAAAATAAACCACCTGAAAATTTAAAACATCTGTGTCCATGTTTCATTTCCCAAATACAAATTAATTTGAATTTTTTTAATTTCAACCCCTTCTACATATTAACCTAAGTTGATTGTTAGTGAATAATAATCTATATCCTCCTCAATCTTATAAAAGGTATACCATCCATCCCTTTATTGAAGAAACTTATAATAGAAATTAAAAAAAAACCAATGTTTTCTAAATATCAAAAAAAGAGAAGATATATTGAATAAATTTTCATCTCATACACCCCATGAACCTATGCGTACAGTGGGTGATACCTTTAATTGGACCAACAGACGCCCCATGGATCCAATTTTGAAGCATCTCGATAGAATGGTGACCAATGCTACTTGGTTCCAATTGTTGAAAGAGGGCAATGATTTTGTTCATTCTCATGGTATTATGGATCACAATCTGTTAGGAATATGTGTATTAGTTTGATGATAAGTTAAGCAAAACACTTAAATAGAAATCTAGTGTTTGTAGCCTCAACGGATAAGACCACTCTGGCTATCCGTTGATGGAGTAGCTTTACTTAGAAATAAGTTTAGTATTGTAGCACATTTCAGTTTCTGTATTTAAGTTATAATTCTTAGAAGTTGTGGGAAATTATAAGTCATGTTGACTACTAGTGGATATGCAAATAGGAGGGCTAATTGTAAATATTTCATGCCTTGTAATTTTGTATAAATGAAGTAGTATCAACTGATAGATTAAAGGCCTTCAACGGATGAGAAACAAAGCTTCAACGGATGTCTCTAAAGCTTCAACAGATAACATCCATCAACGGATGAGTGCATCAACGGGTAAAGCTTCAACTGATAAAGCGTCAACGGATAAAGCCATCAACGGATGAAAAGCTTCAACGGATGCTCAGTTCAATAGCAGTTGGCAGTGACAATTCATAAGCTGACCATGGGTTGACAGATTCAATTGGAATATGGTAGCCTCTTGGAGGAATCAAGAAAATGCAGCATTTCCATTTTGGTGCAAACAAGGAAGTATTCAAAGATTCACAGATTATCCTAGATTGCATTTGATAGAGAAATGAAGAAGAAACATGTGAAGAACTATTTTAAAAATTATATTTTATTTTTGTCTTCACTTGTAAACTTGGTAATATATAAACCAAGTTGCAGCTAGTAATTAGATGATGAATTTTCCAGAGCTGTTTAGAAAAATATAGAGAGAAAATCATCTAGTTTGTACTAGGACGCAGCTGTGATCAATTCTTTGAATCACAGATTTTCTGAAATACACATCTCTGGTGGAACAACAAATCCACCAGAAATTTTTTTAAAGCCTTTGTGTTCTTTACATTTGTGTCTTGAATATATATCTGTCTGCACCTGCTCAAAGCAATTCACACACAATTGTTCATCAAAACACTTAGCCTTTGAAACTGCTCAAAACTTGAAAAAGTTTTAAGATTTACATTCAACCCCCCTTCTGTAAATCTCATTGTTAGTTCCTTGGGAATAACAATTGGTATCAGAGCAAGCTCTTAACATACAAAGAGTTTAAAGATCTATTCTACTAACATCATGAGTAAGAAGGATATTGGAGTAAAGATTCCAACCCTGGAAAGAGATAATTATCATCACTGGAAAGTGAAGATGCATCTACATCTTCTCTCTCAAGATGAAAGCTACATCAACTGCATTGAAAATGGTCCTCACATCCCTCACAAGGTGGCCACAGTTGCCACTGCCACAGTTGCTGTTCGACAGTCTATTCCCAAGCCAAAAGCAGAATGAACTGATGAAGATATTGAAGAGGTTCACAAGGACAAGAAAGCCATGAACATTCTGTTTAATGGCCTAGACCAAGATATGTTTGATAATGTCATTAACAGCCAAACTGCTAAGGAAATTTGGAATACTGTGCTACTTATCTGTGAAGGTACTGAACAAGTTAGAGAAAACAAAATGTAGCTTCTCATTCAACAGTATAAATATTTTCATTTTGAAGAAGGAGAATCACTGAATGATACCTTCAATAGATTTCAGAAACTGTTGAATGGATTGAAGCTGTATGGCAGAGTGTACCAAGTCAAGGATTCCAACTTAAAATTTCTGAGGTCTCTAGCAAAGGAATGAAAACCTATGACTGTTTCACTAAGGAATTCTCAAGATTATAAGGACTTCACACTTGAAAAATTATATGGAATTTTGAAGACCTATGAACTTGAGATGGATTAAGATGAGCTGTTGGAAAAGGGAAAGAGAAAAAGTGGATCAGTTGCACTTGTAGCTGACAATGAGAGAACTGAAGCCAGGAATGAAGAAAAGACAATGCCAAGTCTCAAAATTGGCACAAGCAAATCAGAATCAAGCAAGGGACATGAGCAAGTAGCTGAGGTTGAAGACAATTCCAGTCAAGATGACTCTGATGATGTTGATGAACATCTGGATTTTCTGTCCAGAAGGTTTGCAAAGATGAAATTCAAGAAAAATACTAGATTCACTAAGCCAAACAAGAACACGGTGGACAAATCTATGTTCAAATGTTATAACTGTGGCATAAGTGGACACTTTGCAAATGAGTGCAAAAATCCAACTTCTGAAAAGAAGAAATTTGAACAAGTGGATTACAAAAAGAAATATTTCAATTTGCTCAAACAAAAGGAAAGAGCTTTTTTGACTCAGGAAAATGACTGGGAAGCTGATGGAGCCAATGAAGATGATGATATGGAGTATGTCAACCTAGCCCTGATGGCTAATTCTGATGAAAATGAAACTAGTTCATCAAGCAACCAGGTAATTACTACTGACCTCTCTCAGCTTTCTTAAAATGAATGCAATGAAGCTATAAATGATATGTCCAATGAATTATATCATTTACATGTTTCCCTTAAATCACTAGCTAAAGAGAACACAAGAATTAAAGAGAATAACTTGTTTTTAAGTGATAGGAATGCTTTGTTAGAGGGTAAGGTAATTGAGCTTGAAAAGATTAAAATCAAATGCTTATATGTTGAGAGTGAACTAGAAGAGTCTGTTAAGAAAGTAGAAATTCTTTCTAAATAACTAGAACGTGAGCAAGAAGTAATTAAGGCCTGGAAAACATCTAGGGATGTTAGTGCTCAGATTGTCAAGGTTCAGGGAATTGAATCACTCTGTGAGAATGCCTGGAAGAAAAAAAAAGGAAGTATAATTAATTGATGGATTGTCAACAGATGTGGAATCAATGGATGATGAAAGTTATCCGTTGAAGGAAGAAAAGGATCATCCGTTGAAGGCTCATCAATTAAAACAGGCAAGTGATTCTAAAAATGATAATTTGAAAAATCTCAATAAGAAGTTTGGTTCAACTTCTAAGAACTTTGTCAAAGAAGAGGCTAGCACATCCAAAGATGCCAGTAAGGTGAATATAGGACACATGACTTTAGATCAGTTGAAAAATAGGCTTAAGTTGGTTGAGGATAAAAAGGAAACTAAAAGGAAATCTAATAGAAATCGGAAGGTAGGGATTAACAAACACAACAATTACACACCTGATAAGTATGCTCCTAGAAAAAGCTGTGTGCATTGTAAAAGTGTTAATCATCTATCTGCTAACTGCAAGTCTGTTAAGAATGCTCCTATGCCTTTAACTCCTTCCATGCCTAACATGTCTATGTCACCTCTACATGCTATGCCTGTTATGTCTCAACAGAATCCTCATGCACATTTTGCAAACATGCCATATGTTAATAATCCTTATTTTGCTCCATTCAGTATGCCTCAAATGCCATACAACATGCCTATGTGGAATAACATGTTTGCACAATCTATGCCTTATCAAATTCAACCAAATGTGCTAAATGATTCTGTGACTAACCCTACACTTCAACCAACTACATCTGAGACCAAGGTTGACCCAAAGTTACCTAAGTCAAAAGGTGCAGGAAGTATGAAGTCTAGGAAGAAGACTAACAAGGCAGGACCCAAGGAAACTTGGGTACCAAAATCAACTTGATTTGATTTTGTTGTGTGCAGGGAAAAATAAGGAATCTATGGTACTTGGACAGTGGTTGTTCAAGGCACATGACAGGAGATTTTACCCTGCTCACAGAGTTCAAGGAGAGAGCTGGCCCTAGCATAACCTTTGGAGATGACATCAAAGGGTTCACTATGGGATATGGCTTGATTTCAAAGGAAAATGTCATCATTGATGAAGTTGCATTAGTTGATGGTCTCAAAAACAATCTATTGAGCATCAGTCAAATATGTGACAGAGGGAATACCGTTTCCTTCAATTCTGAAGCCTGTGTTGTCACAAGTAAGAAGGACAACAAAGTGGTTCTAACTGGAGTTAGAAAAGGGAATGTGTACTTGGCTGACTTCAACTCTACAGATGCAGAATCAATTACTTGTCTTTTCAGCAAAACAAGTCAAGATAAAAGTTGGCTATGGCATAAGAAGCTGTCCCATTTGAATTTCAAGACAATGAATGATCTAGTCAAAAAGGACTTAGTTAGAGGAATGCCTCTAGTGGAATTCTCAAGGGATGGACTGTGTGATGCTTGTCAGAAAGGAAAGCAAAAGAGAGCATCATTCAGTAAGAAGCTTGAATCAGCAATTGATGAACCATTAAAACTGCTTCACATGGACCTTTTTGGACCAGTCAATGTATTGTCAATTTCAAGGAAAAGATATTGCCTAGTGATTGTAGATGATTTCTCAAAGTTTTCATGGACCTACTTTCTTGGATCAAAGGATGAAGCTAGTGAAATCATTATCAATCATATCAAGCAAGTCAACAATCATCTAGATTTCAAAGTAAAAAATATCAGGAGTGACAATGGAACTGAGTTCGGGAATTCTACCATGAGGTTGTTCTGTGAAGAAAATGGGATCATGCATGAGTTCTCAGCTCCAAGGACTCCACAACAAAATGGTATGGTGGAAAGAAAGAACAGATCACTAATTGAAGCTGCAAGAACAATGCTTGAAGAGTCAAAACTCCCAACATATTTTTGGGCTGAGGCTGTTAACTGTGCATGTTACACTCAGAATATTTCTCTAATCAATCAGGCAAAAGGCATGACTCCCTATAAATTGTTCAAGAGAAGAAAACCAGCCTTAAACTTCCTTTATGTTTTTGGTTGCAAATGCTACATTCTAAGGAACCAACCTGATCACAAAGGAAAGTTTGATGCAAAGGCTGATGAAGGGATATTTGTTGGTTATTCTGCTGGAAAATCATATAGGGTCTACAATCTAAGAACCAACATTGTTATGGAATCTGTGCATGTTGTGTTTGATGATAAAAAGATTGATGGACTAACAGATGAGGGACATCATGAAGGACTCAAATTTGACAACATTGAGATATATTGTGATGATAGTGAAGATGAAAATGATGGAGAAGACACTTCGAAAATGATTCAAAGTCTGCCTCTGGATAATGCACAAAATGCTGCATCAGTTGAAAGTGATAATTCAGCATCCATTGATAGAAGTAATGCAGCATCCGTTGAAAGACAAAGTGCATCATCCGTTGAAGTACATAATGAAGCATCCGTTGATCATAGTCTATCAACGGATAATCAATTTACTTCATCAGTTGATAGAACTCCCAGTTCCTTTCAAAGGATCAGTAACTCAGGGGGAGTTTCAACCAATCAACACTTTATCTCACATCATGACAATACTGAGGCAACCTCATCTAGAGCTAATCTACCACCTCAAAGGACATGGACCAAGAATCATCCTTTTGAATTGATCATCGGTGATGCAACATCTAAGGTGCAAACTAGAAGGGCTACTCAAGATGAATTTCTATACAGTAGTTTTCTATCACAGGAGGAACCTAAGAGAGTGGAAGAGGCTCTATTGGATCCAGATTGGATTTTAGCAATGCAAGAGGAGCTAAACCAATTTGAGAGGAACAAGGTATGAAAGCTGGTACCCAAGCCAAAGAACAAGAGCTCCATTGACACACAATGGGTATTCAAAAACAAGATTGATGAAAATGGCATTGTCATAAGGAATAAAGCTAGATTGGTTGCCAAGGGCTATTCTCAATAAGAGGGAATATATTTTGATGAGACATTTGCTCCAGTTGTAAGACTTGAAGCCATCAGATTTTTTCTAGCCTATGCAGCCCATGCCAATTTCAGAGTCTATCAAATGGATGTCAAGAGTGCATTTCTGAATGGAGAGTTGGAGGAAGAAGTTTATGTGAGCCAACCTCCAGGATTTGAAGATCCAAATTTTCCAGACTATGTGTATTATCTGTTGAAAGCACTCTATGGACTAAAACAAGCACCAAGAGCCTGGTATGAGACTTTGTCAAAATTTCTCCTAGATAATTACTTCACAAGAGGTACTGTTGATAAAACTCTTTTCTTTAGAAATATTAATGGCTCTACAATACTTGTTCAAATTTATGTAGATGATATTATATTTGGTTATACAGATGATAAGCTTTGTAAAAAGTTTGCTAAGTTAATGCAAAGTAAATATGAAATGAGCATGATGGGAGAGCTAACTTATTTTCTTGGTTTACAAGTTAAACAAGTTAGTGGTGGAATTTTCATTAGTCAAACTAAATACATTTATGTTCTTTTAAAGAAGTTTGACTTAATGGAATGTTCATCTGCAAAAACTCCCATGGCCACTGCCACCAAGCTTGAATTAAACAAGGCTGAAAAGTCTGTGGACATTACAAGTTATAGAGGCATGGTTGGTTCACTTCTATATTTAACTGCTAGTAGATCTGATATAATATTTTCTACATATCTCTGTGCTAGATTTCAAGCTGACCCTAAAGAATCTCACTTAGTTGCTATTAAAAGAATTTTCAGATATCTCAAAGGGACTCCAAATCTAGGAATTCGGTACCCTAGAGAGTCTGGTTTTGATCTAATTGGCTACTCAGATGTAGATTATGCAGGTTGCAAAATAGACAGGAAAAGTACAACTGGCACCTGTCAATTTCTAGGGAATAAGCTTGTGTCATGGTTCAGTAAGAAGCAAAATTCTGTTTCTACATCAACAGCTGAGGCTGAGTACATTGCTGCTGGTAGTTGCTGTGCACAGATACTATGGATGAGGAATCAACTATTTGACTATGGGCTAAATGTTGACAAAATTCCAATATTCTGTGACAACACAAGTGCCATTGCCATTACTGAAAATCCAATGCAACACTCAAGAACCAAGCACATTGACATTAAGTACCACTTCATAAGGGAATATATGATGAATGGTACAGTGGAACTTCATTTTGTTCCAAGTGAAAAACAGATTGCAGACATATTTACCAAGCCACTTGATGAATCAACATTCACAAGATTAGTAAGTGAGCTAGGTATGCTTAATTATTCATAAATTCATGTCCTTATTGTAATTTGTTTTGTAGCCTGAAATGAATCTGTTGCAAGAACAAAGTTGGCTTCAAGTAAAGTCTATTCTATCAATGGATATTCTCTATCCGTTGAAAGCCAAAACTGTTCTATCAACGAATGTTTATTATCCGTTGAAAGACAAATACATTTCTGGTAATTTTATCCTTCAACGGATAAAACTGTGTTAATCTTCAACGGATAACTGTTTACCTCATCCATTGAAGTGTCACATCATTCGTTTTAAGTAAGGCACAACCGTTGATTCTTTTTACTTAACCGTTGATACATATATCTATACACAGTTGTATGTATTTGTATTAAAGGCAGTTTTTAGAATACATACAGTTTTCATTTATTCTCAAACGGCTGTAATTTACCTAAAATATTGTTTAATCATTATCTTTATGTTTTAATTTGAGAAAGTATAAAAGCCCCTTTGAATTCTTATTTTCACTTTACGCTTTCTTGTAATTTTTCAAAAGCTTTTACTCTCTTTCTCTCCCAAAACTCTCAATTTTTCTCTGTAACCTCTACCCACTACAATTGCACCAGTAGTAAAGATAATGTCCCAATCTGGATTTGTCTATGAGAAAAACAATTTCCTAGCTTTGGTGGAAAAAAATGAAGCTCACTCAGATTATCACAAGATGATGGACTTCATCAAAAACTACAAACTAAGCTATGCAATGCTGGAAGCCCCAACGATTTACTGTGAGGTAATTGAGGAGATTTGGACAACTGCAGAGTTCAACCTCACTGATATGACCATCACTTTCTCTCTCAAAGGTAAAGATTACTGTATTAACTGTGATGATATACAGTCCTGTTTCAAACTACCTGAAAATAATGCCATGACACCACACACTGATAATGATGTATCTAGCATGTTAGATTCCATAGGCTATTCCTTTGATTCTGCTAGTTTAGGAAGTATTAGGAGAAAAGGCCTTAGAAAAGAATGGAGTTTTCTTGGTGATGCCTTTATCAAGGTTTTCTCTGGGAAAATTAGTAATTTTGATGCAATAACTTCATCTCTTGTTAATATGCTCTATATGCTAGTTTCTGATAGGTACTTTAATTTTAGCAATTATGTTATGCTAGAATTGGGTACTAGGTTAGGTAACAAGGCTAATAGACCTCATAACATCTACTATGCTAGATTCTTTATAACAAATGAGAGTAATAAACTCAAATGCTGGGCACAAGAGAAAAGGGTCCTTGCAGACCTTTTGAGAATTAACCTCAACAATCAGGTGCCATTGGTATACTTACCAATCATGAATGCACCTCAGGTAAGTGAGGTAAATACTTCTTCAACTCCTACTACTTCCAACCCCATCATTTCTTTGCCTTCAAGTGTGGCCATGGAATCTGTGTCTTTGTCCCAACAGATTCCTACCAAGGCCACCAAACCTAAAGTTTCAAAACCAAAGTCAAAGAAAGCCACCTCTGTTGTTTCTTATAAGACAACAGTTGTAACAACTACCATAAACCCTGAGGGGAGTGAACAGGGTGTGAGTGGTGAGGGGAGGGGTGAACATCAAGAAAACCCCCAGGATAAGGTAGGAGAGGTGAGTGGTACCCCAGCTAGCCAAGCCACAGTTTATCAAAAGACTGTGGTGGTTGAAAAGGATTCAAACTCATCCCTAGTTGCATCCTCCCAAAAGGGTGCAACTATTGAAAATAGTCCCCAACCAGGGACACAGAACAAAAGAGGAAGGGACACTGAAGCCACACACTCACCTGTAAAAGCCTTTACAAGAAGAAAAAGGGTCAAAACCCTAGTTTCCACACAGGGTGCACACACTGCACAGATACACCCACCTGTATCTATGCCTTCTCAAATTCAGCTTGATGTGACTCCAACAAATGTGGAGTCACAACCCCATTCTCTCAAAATTGACACACATCAATCACCAAATTCTCCATCACCATCTCTGGATGTGGACATGATATTCACATCAATTCCTGATTCTCCCTCTATACAACTCAGGGAGGAGCCCCACTCAAATACCGGCGATCATCATCTTTTAGATAATTTGTTGGATCATCAGCCAATTCTTTCAGACTTAGTTGAAGAATCTGTGTCACCTAAATTAAAATCAATCCACACAGATTCAACAATTATGTCACTTTCAATTTCTACTTCTTTTCCTTGTTCAACAGATATCTCTCATCCGTTGACAAGTGGTTGTTCTTCAACGGATAAGCTTAACAACAGTTGTCCGTTGATACCATCAGTTTCCACTTCAACGGATACTCCTTATCCGTTGATAGCCTCTACACAAACAACTGAATTAATTCAAAGTGTAGAAGACATGGTTAATGTACAATCACTTCTAGGATTGAGGGAAGGGAGTGAAAATTTGAGTGAGAGGCTGGGTTGCTCCCAGGCAAAAGGAGAGCTTGAGAGTCTACATATACATGCTATTTCTTCCAGCATGGCAAAAGAAAGTGAGAGGAGTGCCACCTTAGTAGGTGAAGGTGAGGGTGTGAGGAGTGTGAGCCACGGGGAGCCCCTGATGCAAGAAAAGAGAGAAATTGAGAGAAAAGCAGGTACAGAAGGTATAAGGGTGGATCCAGCCATTGCTCATGAGTCAATCATTGTGGATGATGCTGAAAAGGAAAGACAATTTCAGCAAAATTACAAAGCTGTAATTGATAACATTTCCTTGGATGCTGACACTTTTACTCATCCTATGTCATCCTATCAAATGTTGGCTACTCAGGGCAATGAGGAGGCAGAGAAGATTTTAAATCTGGTACATACTTCAGAATCTCTACAAAGGGATAAAGCTTCTGTCAATTTGATGCCTTCTACAGCTGGTGAGCCATCTAAAGAATTTGGAGTAAATTCTAATGATGATGACTCTGTTTCATTTGATGGAAGCATGAACTTAGGGGGAGATGAAGGCCCAAGTTCTATTCCAGATTTACTTGAATGGGCATTGACAAAGGAGTCTACACCTAGAAAATTCAATGTATCCTTAGTCAAACAAGTCATGTCTATCCAAAAGGCCATTCAGAACACCTCAAATACTGGTACAAAGGCTATTCTTCAAGCCCACCTTGATTCTCTACATCTCATGAAGCTACATCAATTAAGACAGAATCTGAGTGTGGATGAACTCAAGGAGGATATAGCTGACTTGAAGTCCTACAATTCTGAGAAGCTGGATTCAATCATGCCCTATGGTACCATGCATGACCTGTTACTGAGACTGAGAAGAGAATCAGATGCTGAAAAGAAGCTGGCCAAATTAGAGGATAGAGTTCAAGTTATTGAAAACTCTATGGTCACCATTCTTCAAAATCAACAGTCTCAGACCAGTCTTCTAATGCAACTGGCTAAAGCACAAGGCTTGCCTCCTCTCCTTGATGATAACAAAAAGGGGGAGAATAAAGTGGAAGGGGGAGGGGAGCCATCTACAAACATTCAAATATCCAAAGTGCTAGTTCCTGCCATCACTACTTCTCCAACACTTCAAATCAAAGGAAAGCTTGATGGAATTGATCTAATCCAGCTAGCAGCAGGTGAGATGAAGGTGAAAGAGCAAATGAGAAAAATTGATGAAAGGATGCAACAAGTGTTTGGCTCTACAACTACAAAATCCTTATCTGTGAAACATAGCACAAAAGTTGAGCAAATCATAATGGAGCACAAGCTAGTAAGGTGGAATAAGGTTGGAGAAACTTCTTTCAGGAACCTGAAGCCCATGGTACTCAAGCCATCTACTAGATTCAACAAGGACTCTACAAAGAACCCTCTAAACTTTGTTCAACTAAAAGAAGTGGATTTTCCTCTTCCAAAGCCTGATGAAGACAAAGTTTTAGGTGGTAACATCATAAAGCACAAAGAGACCAAGGATGTAGTGGAAAGAATGAATATGGCTATCATCTATAGAGAGGGAAAGAGTATCTGTGTGATGCAAGGACATCCCAAATTCTCAATAGCCAAGAGGGAAGAAACCATGAGGTTAAAGGAAGAAGCTAAAGAGCTAAAGGCTGACAAAAGAGCACAAACAAAGCTTGAAAAACAGCTAAAGTCAAGTCAGACTGAAGAAAAGAAGAAGATTGAAGACAAGAGTGAAGAAGACAAGATTGAAAGCAGAAATGTGGATATGGGGAATGTGGTGGGTGAGAGTGTGGAGAAAAGAAGGGAGGAAATAAATGAATGGCAGAAAGGGAACAGAAAGAAGGCCAATGCAAAAAGGAAGAGTGGAGATGACACTGTGGAAACCCATTCAAAATCTAAACCACTACCTTCCATTCCTGAACCTTTTGTTGCTGATCCCAGTATAAATGTCCATGGTGAACCAATCATCCCTAAAGAGGAACCTATTGATTGGGACACCATCAACTTGCCTACCTTCCTAACTACCTTTCCACCACCAAGGAAACTGAAAAGAAAATCCAAATCAACACCTCCCCTAACCTCAAGTAAATTCACTCAGAAACATAAGCCTAAGCCTAAACCATAAGCCTCAAAGGATGATTATGTTCACATTTGTGACATAAAGGAGTATACATATGTTGAACTCTATCTAGATGAGCTGGAGGAAGTAAGGGGAATAAGTGCCTACAAACAGCTACCAGAAAGGCTAGTGTTCAAGTATAAAGGAAGTGAGGAAAGGACTTGGCCTCTTCAAAGAATTCTGAATGAGGGCTATTCTACCTTGGTTAGAGTCTACTCAGCTATCAAAAGGGATTCTGGCTTTACCAGGACTGCCAAAACTGAGATTCTCAACAAGATTGCCAGCATAAGGAAAACTTGGTGGGAGTCTAATTCCTTGCCTAGAACATTACTCATCCCTGAGCATGGAATTACAATTCATAAATCACCTCATTGGCTGATGGAGTTCAGAGACAATAAAGGAGTCAGAAGATTTTTCAGATTTGAAGACCAGCTTAAAATTGCCAGTAATGAAACTCTCAAGGACATGCAATCTAAGTTGGATATCAGTGAAGAAGATGAAGCTGAATTCTACAGACAACTCCAACTCCAAGTAGAGGAAAATGACAAGAGGCTAGGGAAGAAAACAAGGGAACAAAGGAAAAGAAAATAAATTGCTCAGTCTAAAGGAGCATCCTTGGAAACAATGTAATTCTTCAATTCTATCTCAGTACATACACTTTTGCAGCACTTTTGAATTTCTACTTGATTTCAGCTCATATATTTGTTAATTGCTTTGTTACCATCAAGTTAAACCTAAATTTATGCCTACAATTCTAGTAGACATAAATAGGGGGAGATTGTTAGGAATATGTGTATTAGTTTGATGATAAGTTAAGCAAAACACTTAAGTAGAAATCTAGTGTTTGTAGCCTCAACGGATAAGACCACTCTGGCTATCCGTTGATGGAGTAGCTTTACTTAGAAATAAGTTTAGTATTGTAGCACATTTCAGTTTTTATATTTAAGTTATAATTCTTAGAAGTTGTGGGAAATTATAAGTCATGTTGACTACTAGTGGATATGCAAATAGGAGGGCTAATTATAAATATTTCATGCCTTGTAATTTTATATAAATGAAGTAGTATCAACTGATAGATTAAAGGCCTTCAACGGATGAGAAACAAAGCTTCAACGGATGTCTCTAAAGCTTCAACAGATAACATCCATCAACGGATGAGTGCATCAACGGGTAAAGCTTCAACTGATAAAGCATCAACGGATAAAGCCATCAACGGATGAAAAGCTTCAACAGATGCTCAGTTCAATAGCAGTTGGCAGTGACAATTCATAAGCTGACAGAGGCACATGGGTTGACAGAGACAATTGGAATGTGGTAGCCGCTTGGAGGAATCAAGAAAATGTAGCATTTCCATTATGGTGCAAACAAGGAAGTATTCAAAGATTCACAGATTATCCTAGATTGCATTGGATAGAGAAATGAAGAAGAAACATGTGAAGAACTATTTTAAAAATTGTATTTTATTTTTGTCTTCACTTGTAAACTTGGTGATATATAAACCAAGTTGCAGCTAGTAATTAGATGATGAATTTTCCAGAGCTGTTTAGAAATATATAGAGAGAAAATCATCTAGTTTGTACTAGGACGCAGCTGTGATCAATTCTTTGAATCACAGATTTTCTGAAATACACATCTCTGGTGGAACAACAAATCCACCAGAAAAGTTTTTAAAGCCTTTGTATTCTTTACATTTGTGTCTTGAATATATATCTGTCTGCACCTGCTCAAAGCAATTCACACACAATTGTTCATCAAAACACTTAGCATTTGAAACTGCTCAAAACTTGAAAAAGTTTTGAGATTACATTCAACCCCCCTTCTGTAAATCTCATTGTTAGTTCCTTTGGAATAACACAATCCCTTGGTTTATCTCGAGCCTATTCAACTTCATAGATTTGACAAACCCTTTCAATTCTTCAATTTCATGATTATAATTTCGTGTTTTTATGAGAAAGTTGTTGTGGCCCGAGATGTTGCTTGCACATGTAATCCATTGGCTCAACTTAATTACAATCTCAAACATGTTAAAGCTACGCTCTGAGACTTTAATAAGGCTCATGGTAATGTTTAAAGCAATGTTCAAGTATTGAGAACGCAACTTGTTGAGGTCCAACACCATTTAATTTCTTCTCGAACCTTTAACTTGCTACAACATGAAGTGGATTTATTTAAAAGGTTAAATAATGCTCTTCTCATTGAGGAGCATTTTTTACTTCAAAATGACAAAAAGTCAAGGTTAAATGGATGAATATTGGGGATGGCAATAATGCTTTTCCATCGACAATGCAAGGTTAATTGGAATCATAACAAAGTTCTTTATCTAGAGGATTCTCAAGGATTTATGGTACATGGCCAGTTTCACTATGCAACACTGGCGAGGTCCTGTCCACTCCTCTCCTGTTGATCTTTCTGATGTGGTGTGAAATACAGTCAGTAAGGACCAAACTGCACTCCTAGTGGCCCCGGTGACTGATCTTCTCATCTTAAACACTCTAAAGGGTATGAAGAAAAATAAGGCCCAGGACTGGATGGTGTGAATGTTGAGTTTTTTCTTGTAACATGGGAGATCACATGTGTAATCTTCTGTAATGCAGTAAAGCATTTCTTTGACACAGGATCAATGCATTCAAGTACCAACTCTACGTTCATTTCATTAATCCCCAAGGTACAAACTCCAACTTGTATGCAAGATTTTAGACCCATATCCCTATGCACCGTCATGTATAAATGCATATCAAAGATAATTATTTCATGATTAAAACATGTCATGCCTTCTATGGTTGATATAGCACAATCCGCCTTTATTCCGGGATGTTTCATCTCGAATAATATTTTGCTTACTCAGTAACTCTTTCGAGCTTTTGACAGGGATACAGGTGCTTCTAAGTGTGCACTTAAAATCGATCTTCATAAGGCCTTCGATGTCGTGCCTTGGGATTTTGTTGCAACATTCCTTCATCGAATTCATATGCCTACATTGATTATAAAATGGATTATAGCTACTTGTGAACTCCTAGATTTTCTGTTAAACTCAATAGAGTTATTCATGGATATGTCAAAGGCACAAACGGCATTCGCCAAGGGGACCCCATGTCGCCCTACATTTTTGCCTTGTGCATGAATATTCCGTTGTGCATGGTCAAAACAACTCCTAGGGATTAGAAGCATCATTGGAAGTGGAAGGAGCTCAATATATCTCACTAATTCTTTGCTGATGAAGTCTTGTTATTTTTTCATGGCTCCAAAGACTCAGTTGTGCATATAATGAACAATATTTCTCAGTTCTCTCTATGGAGTGGCTTAAATCCTAGCATACACAAAAGCACCAGCTTCATGTGCAATTGTGATGCTGATTTTATTTCTTGGTTTGACAACACATATGCTATCCCGGGAGGCACATTGCTTGTGTGTTTCTTGAGCGTCCTTATTATATCTTTCCAATTATGTATCAATGATTGCATGCCATTTATCGACAAAAGCACAGGGAGGTTGAACTCCTGGTCCAATATACTCTTGTCATTTGTTGGTAGAACTTTGTTAATCAAGTCTGTAATTTATGCTATTGAAGCTTATTGGTGCAATCATTTCTTATTGCCAACTGCAGTCCATGAACATGTGCAGTCTCTCCCCACATGTTTCCTTTGGAAATGTAATATTAATCATAAAGGTGGGGCAAAGGTTGCTTGGAACATTATTTGTCTTCATAGGGAGGAAGGAAGACTTGGTATCAAGAACATGATTCACTAAAACAAATCACAAATTCTTCACCATCTCATTCGAGTGGTCACCAAATCTAAGTCCCTCTAGTCTTCATGGATCAACAACACAGCTTTAAGGCACAAGTATTTATGTACTTTGAAATTGCCTTCAGGTTGCTCTTAGATCTGTAAAAAAGTTTTGAGACTTTGAACCTTGGCACTTTAATTGATCAGTTATTCTGTTGTAGATGGCAATTCTATTTCCTTGTGGTTTGACCCTTGGTGGGGCCATTATTGTTTGGCTGATACTGACACCTCTACTAACATCTCTCAATGTGCCCTCTCCTCTTCAGCTACAATGAGTAACATTATTCACGAAGGTGTTTGGATCCCCCCGACACCAAATGCTAGGCACTATCACCAGACACTTTTGTTAAGTTGCTGGTTAGCTGAGTTTGAATACCCAACTATACATCAACATGACCTTGATCATATTCTTTGGAATGGTTTAAATGTCTCTAAGATTAAGACTTGGGACATATGGAACTCTATATAGGATGTTGGTGACATAGTTCTTTGGCAGAAGCTGCGCATCACTAGGTATACGTACTGACATGCCATGGCAGGTTGAATACCTTGGTAAAACTTTACAGATTTGGTATTGGTACTTCATAACAATGTTACCACTATGTACTGGGGAGAGAGACAAACATCCACCTATTTTTACACTACACCTACAGCAAATGGATTCTCCAACAGCTCTTTGGTTGTTTGAACATTGCTATTAACACACATACTTGGCTTGAATTTCTTACAAATCTTGTCACTCTGGAGGATAAAGTCAAGAGTGTAGTGATTCTTTGTTATGTATAGGTCTTCTGTTACCATATATGAAGGGAAAGAAATGCTCGAGCTCATGATAAGAGCATTTTTGTCCATTCAAATTGCTGCAAGGGATTATTCTAGATGTCCAAGCATGCCTAGGGGGTTCTAATTGGGTTTTCAAAAATAGTTTGTATTAGGCCAGATTTAAATAGACTGGTAGTTCATTGATGTTGTAGCCTAGCTTGCTTTTGCGTTCTATCTCCAATCTTTTTCATATTGGCTATAGATATTCCCTTCTCTAGCCTTTCATTGGGCATATGGTCAATCACTTGTATATTCCTCCTTTATAATACAAATAAATTTAGTAAAAAAATATGAATTATCCCAGATAAATCATTATCCAAAAAGGGATCTGTTTATCACATTTTCTAGTTTATTATATATTACATAAGCATATTACGAAAAATTTGAATCTGGCGCATCAAAAATTCGTAGCTAATAGGAGAATCAACCATTGTCTTTGCCAATAACTTTTCATGGGGATGATAAATGTAAGATTTGTCTCCCAAATTATAAATAATGCTCGATTCACGAAAACAAACATATAGTCCATTTATCAAAAATATAGGCATCACATATATTCATAATCAGACCCTTAAAGTTTAGATTAAGCCTGAAACTTTGTGATACTTATTTGTCTCGAATCCATTCTCATATAGGAATATGCGAAGATTGGTTATGTCATATTGTTGAAACTAAGGATAGGCAGACATAACTTGACAAAATTATAAAAACAAATTGTTTATCCACATCGATTAGATGATTGAGTGTGATGCAAATGCTTAATGGACGTACTGATTCACATAAAACTCCAACAAAGGCTTTATTCCAAGTGGATATCAAATATCTTTGGATGATCCACATTAAATTCAGAAATGTTCCTGAAATTTTAGATGTTCAGTTGAGAAGTAAAATAGTTTTTAAGTGAATTAAATAATAATCATAATATTTTAAAAAATAATTATTTCATATATAAATTAATGATAATTTGTTCAACCTTTTTGCATTGTTGTTTATGTCATTTATTATTAAAGTTGTTTAAATTTTAATAATATCAATTTTTCTAATGAAAGATGACATGTGTAATAAATTTTACTCTATCTGTATGTAAATGCAACGGTAATATTTATGATTTTTATTTTTTTATTATAAAATATATTAATGTTGATATTTAAAAATAATGGGTCATGTGCGAGCGCACATATACTCATGCACTATTTGGTTAAATTTAGGTATAATGCGACTGTACACCTCATTGTGGAGTAATTATTTAGTCATATTCATTACCTTATGATCGTATCTATTAGTATTCCAAGTCTTATTTTGGAAATTAAGGCTTTCTATATCATTGTTATAAAGATGACATGCACGAATATTGTGAACCTTCAAATGAGGTACATGCAATTGACTTTAATATGTTCGGGTATAACTATGTTGGTATTGGAAAAAGAAACAATTTTAACAATGATGACTAGCTATGGTGGTATTTGAACAAGCTGAATTTCTAACATAAATTTTATGATTTGAATATAAAAATGCAGGCTCAACGCCCAATAGAATGCAAAGCACATATAATATACTATAAACGAAATTTAAGGATTCCTATATTACGGGATACCTATTAAAAAAAACTCAATTAAGAGGTCGTTTGGATAATGTTAAAAAAAATACATCTTACTTAATGAAATAATATTGTACTTAAAAAAGAATATATCACTTAAATCTTGTTCGGATAATAAGCTCAGATTTACTCCTTTGTAAATAACTTCTTTTATTTTAACATGATGCGATGATATATAATTAACCTCTAGGATTTTTATATGTTTTGTTTGAATATTATGTATTAGTCTAATTGAGATTAGTCTAGGGGTGAGATTGTTAAATAAATTTGGAATATGAGATGTCAATGTGAATAACGAGACTTGAAGGTAATTTAATTATTTTAATTGTTTTATCTTATTTGTTCGAGGACAACAATGACGATTTTTTGTTTCTCCATATCTTAATTTTTAATCAGTAAAAGTTCCCAAAATAAATTTAACATTTCCATTCATATTTACTTCTTATGTTTTGTTTATAGTTTCTCAATATATAATCATATTACTGATATCCATAGAGGCTTATAAGCACATGTCGCTCTAATAACGTAATCTTGCACTAACAATTATAGATGCCTAAAAGGCCCTGTTGTGCAAGACATGTTCATTAATGGACTTCTGACGTATACGAAGGAGGACTAAGTCATCTTCGCAATCTTAAAGATAAGTTGTATGATAATCCATTTGTATTATGTAATTGTATTTCTCGAGTTTGTAAAAATATTAAATAGATTAGATTGGAGGATTTTACTATGAACAACCATCAAGCTAAGAAATAAACTCTGGAAGAAGATCATTCATGATCATGTCTCAGAGAAAAGTATAAAAGCTTAGAGTTGAATAATGTTGTTCTAGGAAAAATGTTCCAAGTCTGATATCGACAAGTCACAGATCAAGAAATATCAAGAAGTAAGTCGAGTAGTATAAAATGACTTATAGAGAAGTCCCAAAAGATATCGACAAGTCAAATCCTCATGTATAGAACTAGAGATATCGACAAGTCAAAAGTTTATGTAGAGAACTGGAGATATCGACAAGTCAATTCTTCATGTAGAGAACTAAAGATATCGACAAGTCAAATCCTCATGTAGAGAACTAGATATATTGACAAGTCAAAAGCTTATGTAGGGAACTGGAGATATCGACAAGTCAATTCTTCATGTAGAAAACTAGAGATTTTGACAAGTTAAATCCTCATGTAGAGAGCTAGAGATATCGACAAGATAAAAGCTTATGTAGAGAACTGGAGATATCGACAAGTCATTCTACTTGTAGAGACCTAGAGACCTTAACAAGTCAAAAACACATGTAGAGAATTTAAGATATTGATAAGTCATTTTACTTATCAATATCTGGCATCTCTATATAATAATAGAGATTTTGACAAACAACTTCATAATTCAGAATACAGACAACTTGAAAATCCAAGATTATCAGTCAACAAACAATTCTGTCACTGAATTGGAAAGCCTACAAATATAGCTTGAAGAATACAAGATCAAGGGCCAAGATGAATTGGAAAAAGGAGGGTCATAGACCTAATAGATTCCACACATATTTGCTAATACTGGAAATAAAAATGTACAAAGTAGCTTTAAAAATAGTGTTGGTCCATTTTAATGCAAGTTTCATAAACTCATGCAAGTCGATCTATAAAGCATGTCACAGGTCCTTTGTTTAGAAGTTACAAATAGATCTAAAAAATCTTGTATTCTCTCAAGAGTAGAAGTTGAGTCCTTCTTTCTAAGAACACGGATTTGTAGTAAGACAACTTTGATTTAATATAAATCAAGTGAGTTTTTGATAATTGCTTGTGTGTTTTGCATTTAGTATTTTATCAACTACAAGTTCTACAACTGTCTTGTTCCTTAAGCCAAAATCCATCATAGTTAATTCAAAATCAAGAAAACACATCCACCCCCCCTCTATATTGCATTTCATACCTAACAAGTTATATCAGAGCAAAATCTGAAAGTAAACAAATTAGATCTTGGAAGTATGAGTGCACAGAAGATTAGCAGTATTAAGATTCCTGTCTTTGATAAAGTCAAATACACCCTATGGAAAAAGAACATGATGCTGTTCATCAGGATGGCCAATCCAATATATATTGAAATTCAACAATATGAGGGTTTCGTGGCTAAACCAAAAGAAGGCATTACTGAGGTCTTTGAGAGATTCAACAAACTAATAAATGATTTGTAGCTTCATGACAAGTATTATGAAGCTGAAGAAGTTAACCTAAAATTCTTGCTCACGCTTCCTGACCACCTGGAACAAAAGATCTCTACAATTAGAGAAGGAAGAGATCTAGGGAGAATAAATTTGGAGGTTTTGTATGGTATTCTTAAAACCTATGAGCTGGAAATGATGCAAAGATAGTCATTGAAAGTGAGTCAAGGGCATGTTGTGGATGTATCAAGTGCCTTGATAGCAAATGACAAGAAAAGGACTGAAAATGAAATATAACCCCAGACTTAAGTTATTCAAATTATAGAGCAGAAAAAAAGGAACCTAAAAAATAAGTCATTTTAAAGTTGAAGAGGATGAGTACTACACTCTTGATGAACTTGATGAAATAGACAGTCTATGGCTTATCTAGCAAGAAATATTTAAACATCAGAGTAAAAAATCCTAGATATTTTAAGGGTAATGGCCAAACATCCTACAACAACTATAAATAAAAGACTCAGAAAAATGCAACTGGAAAATGTGGCTACAAGTTAGGATATGTGGACAGATCAAAGATTAGATGCTACAACTGTGATGAACTTGGTCACTTTGCCACAGAATGCAGAAAGCCAAAGAAGGTGAAGAAGGATAAGGCTTATTTGGAGCTTGAAGCAAAGTATGAAGCACTTCTGAGAAAATAATAGGGAAAAGCTTATATTGCTGAAGGTAAAGGTTGGGATGACACAGATGATGAAGATGATGGTGAAGAATATAGAAACTATGGTCTCATGGCTTTGGAGCAAGGAGAGTTATATGCATCTAAGTATAAGGTACCTATCCTAACTACCATTGATTTAAATGCTACACAATATAAGGAAACTATTGAGAAGATGAGTGTAGAAATGTTCCACATTCATACAAGCATGGTGGTAGTTACTGAGAAAGTGAGTAGGCTATAAAAAATGAATGAAAAACTTGAGATTGAACAACAAGAGCTAGAACTACAGCTTGTTAGTCTTGAAGCAGTTAAACAAGAAAATGAATACCTCAAGAACAAGATGAAGTGTGCTGGGGAAGTAGAAGCAGTGTTAAGAAAAAAAATGAGAAAAATAATTTGAAGCTCAAATAATTCAAAAATGCATCTCAATTAATTGGTCAGTATCATGAGAAGAACAAGCCATGTGCTAACATATCAATTGGCTTGGGCTATGAGGTTGTGGATTCTCACAAGAAAAATGATGTTAACAAGGGGAAGGAAAGTGTGAACCAAGATGTTTCTGTGATGCTTAAAAATGTAAATGCATCCCTGTTCAAAGTTTGTGAGGTAAACTTCAGTGAAATGGAGCTTGTCATCAAGCAGGAAATTATAGATAAAGACAAATAAAAGAAGGATGCATAGTCCACTCTCAACACTGAATGTGAGAAGAAGTCTGCAGTGAGTCCAACTGCCAAGACACCAATAAAAGAGATCAAGAATAATAGCAATGGAAAGAAAAAGAAGAACGTAAATAGAAAGTTAGGTGTCAATAAAAGCAACAACTATGCTGATGTTGCAGATGCTCCAAGAAAACAGTGTCAAAGATGTGGCTCAACAAATCATCTAACTCACCTTTGTAAAAAGGTTATTAGTGAGTTAAAGTACGGAGCCAACAAATATAATTAGGCACAAACAGATGATCCATACTCTTTCTGTGATATGTTTGACTGCATTTTATGCAACAAGAAAGTTATGACCAGTTGTCATAAGTTAAGAAAGGATCTTAAAGAAGTTAACTTTAGTTCTGTGATTAAAGAAGAAAATGTTGATCAAACTAAGAATGATGTTCCTTTTGAATGTTCAAGTTCTACTTCTGCTAATTTTGTGAAAAAGAAAAAAGTTCCCAACACTGCTTGGGTAGCTAAACACACTTAAACCTCATTGTGTGCAAGGAAAGAAGAATAAAGTCATATAAATCATTGACAGTGGATATTCCAGATATATGACAAGTGAAAAAGCCCTGTTATCACAGTTTGAGGAGATGGCTTGCCCTTTGGAGACAACATCAAGGGATTTACAATGGGATATGACAAGTTGATTTCTGGAAATATTGTCATTGAAGATGTAGAACTGGTTCCAGGTCTTGAAGTGAATCTTCTTAGTGTCAGTCAATTTACAGACAAAGGTTTCAAGGTTATTTTTGAAAAAGAAGATTGCTCATTCACAAGCAAGAAAACTGGTGAAGTTGCTCTGAAAGGAGTAGGGTAGGGAAGCTTGTTTGTTGCAGACTTAAATTCAGCAAACAAGGACAAAATATGTTGCTTCTACACCAAGGCATCTAGTGAGCAAAGCAAACTCTGGCACACGAAGCTCTCTCACTTAAACTACAAGGCAATCAATACTCTGGTGAAAAGGGAATTAGTGAGAGATATGTCAGCTTTGGAATTTGCTCAAAATGAAGTTTTTGAATCTTCTCAAAAAGGCAAAATGAAGAGGTCCAGTCACAAAAGCAAAGCTGTGAACTCCATTAATGCTTTACTACAACTTATCCACATGGATTTATTTGCACCTGTAAATGTCATTTCCATATCCAGAAAAAAGTATGCTTTGGTGATGGTGGATGACTACTCAAGATACACTTGGGTGAAATTTTTGCATTTAAAAGATGAAACCCCACACCTCATCAGTGAACACATAAAGAAAATTGAAAAGCAGGCTAAAGATCAAAATTCTGTCAAAAGATTGAGGAGTGACAATGGTACAGAATTCAGGAATGCAATTCTTAGTGAATTTTACAAAGTCAAAGGCATTTTTCAAGAGTTACTAGCTGCAAGAACACCTCAATAAAATGGTGTGGTTGAAAAGAAAAATAGAACACTAGTTGAAGCTACAAGAACAATGCTGCAAGATGCCAACCAGTTTTTGGGAAGAAGCTGTTAACACAACATGTTAGACTCAGAACATATATTTACTAAACAAAAATATTGGAAAGTCTCCTTACTCAGAACATATATTTACTATTAAACATCTTCATGTGTTTGGACGCAAGTGCTTTGTGTTAAAAGACAACTCTGAATATATTGGAAAATTTGACTCCAAAGTATTTGAAGCTATTTTTATTGGATATTCTTTGGAAAAGACTGTCTATAGAGTTTATGTGCTAGAGCAGAAGAAAATAATGGAGAGCACATATGTGATATTTGATGATGACTAGTATCCAGGCTTGGAATTCCTTGATAAAAATAAAGCTCAAACTTTAAAATTTGAAAACCTTAATATTGACAGTGATTCTGAAGATGAAGCTGAAGTCAAAGCAAAGAATAGAATGGAGGAAGAAATAAGTGAACCAATGAATTCTGACAATGAGAATTCATCTCAAGAAATAAGCACACCTGAATTTGGTGGCACACTCAGGGGGAGAAGGAGATGATAGTTTTGCAAGTCATGCCAACAATGAAGAAAATGAGGATAAGTCTAGTCAACAAAATCATCACACCATAAAATGGGATAGAAGTCACACTAGAGATACTATAATTGGTGATCCTAATGCTGGAGTGAGAACTAGAAGTGCCACTGTAAATGAATACTTGTTAGGAATATGTGTATTAGTTTGATGATAAGTTAAGCAAAACACTTAAGTAGAAATCTAGTGTTTGTAGCCTCAACGGATAAGACCATCTTGGCTATCCGTTGAAGGAGTAGCCTTACTTAGCAATAAGTTTGGTATTGTAGCACATTTCACTCTCTGGTTTCAAGCTGTAATTCTTAGATGTTGTTAGGAAATAATCAGTCATGTTGACTACTAATGGATGTACAAATAGGAGGGCTAATTGTAAATATTTCATGCCTTGTAATTTTGTATAAGTGAAGAAGTGTCAACGGATATTGAAGACCTTCAACGGATAAGAAACAAAGCTTCAACGGATGTCTCTAATGCTTCAACGGATAATATCCATCAACAGATAAGTGCTTCAATGGATAAAGCTTCAACTGCTAGAGCATCAATGGATAAAGCCATCAACGGATGAAAGCTTCAACGGATGCTCAGTCTCATAGCAGTTGATAGTGACAGTTAACAAAGCTGACAGAGGCACATGGATTGACAGAGATGTGGTAGCCTATTTCAGGAACAGCAGAAAAAGCAGCCATTTTTAGTCTGGTTCAAAATGGAAAGTCAACAGATAATTCCATATTACACTGGATAAAAATGGAATAGAAACAAGTGGAGAACTATTTTCTTATTGTACTTTATCTTTGTCTTCACTTGTAAACTTGGTGATATATAAACCAAGTAGTAGAGGCAAGTTCTTTTAAAAATAAAAATCTAAACAAAAAGAATGATTCAACTCTCAAGAACTTTGTCAAAGAAGGAGCTAGCACATCCAGAGATGTTAGTAAGGTGAATATAGGACATATGACTTTAGATCAGCTAAAAGATCGACTTAAGTTGGTTGAGGATAAGAAGGAAACTAAAAGAAAATCTAAAAGAAATGGGAAGGTAGGGATTAATAAACACAACAATTACACACCTGATAGATATGCTCCTAGAAAAAGCTGTGTGCATTGTAAAAGTGTTAATCACCTATCTGATAATTGCAAATCTGTTAAAAATGCTCCCATGCCTTCAAATCCCTCCATACCTAACATGTCTATGTCATCTCTGCATGCTATGCCTGTTATGTCTCACCAGAATCCCCATGCACATTTTGCAAACATGCCATACATTAACAATCCTTATTTTACTGCATTTAGTATGCCTCAAATGCCATACAGTATGCCTATGTAGAATAATATGCTTGCACAACATATGCCCTATCAAATTCAATCAAATATGTTAAATGATTCTGTGACTAACCCTACACTTCAACCAACCACATTTGAGACCAAGGTTGACCCAAAGTTACCTAAGTCAAAAGATGCAGGAGGAATGAAGTCTAGGAAAAAGACTAACAAGGGTGGACCCAAGGAAACTTGGGTACCAAAATCAACTTGATTGATTTTGTTGTGTGCAGGGACAAAGAAGGAATCTATGGTACTTGGACAGTGGTTGTTCAAGACACATGACTGGAGATTTCACCCTGCTCACAGAGTTTAAGGAGAGAGCTGGCCCTAGCATAACCTTTGGAGATGACAACAAAGGATTCACTATGGGATATGGCTTGATTTCAAGAGAAAGTGTCATCATTGATGAAGTTGCATCGGTTGATGGTCTCAAACACAATTTATTGAGCATCAGTCAACTATGTGACAGAGGGAATACTGTTTCCTTCAATTCTGAAGCCTGTATTGTCACAAGTAAAAAGGACAATAAAGTGGTTCTAACTGGAGTTAGAAAAAGGAAAGTGTACTTAGCTGATTTCAACTCTACAGATGCAGAATCCATTACTTGTCTTCTCAGCAAAGCAAGTCCAGTTGAAAGTTGGCTATGGCACAAGAAGCTGTCCCATTTGAATTTCATGACAATGAATGATCTAGTCAAAAAGGACTTAGTTAGAGGAATGCCTCTAGTGGAATTCACAAGGGATGGACTGTGTGATGCTTGTCAGAAAGGAAAGCAAAAGAAAGTATCATTCAGTAAGAAGCTTGAATCTGCAATTGATGAACCACTGCAACTTCTACACATGGATCTTTTTGGACCAGTCAATGTATTGTCAATTTCAAGGAAAAGATACTGCCTAGTGATTGTAGATGATTTCTCAAAGTTTTCATGGGTTTATTTTCTTGGATCAAAGGATGAAGCTAGTGAAATCATCATCAATCATATCAAGCAAGTCAACAATCATCCTGATTTCAAAGTAAGAAATATTAGGAGTGACAATGGAACTGAGTTCAAGAATTCAACCATGAAGATGTTCTGTGAAGAAAATGGGATCATGCATGAGTTCTCAGCTCCAAGAACTCCACAACAAAATGGTGTGGTGGAAAGAAAGAACAGATCACTAATTGAAGCTGCAAGGACAATGCTTGAGGAGTCAAAACTCCCAACTTATTTTTGGGCTGAGGCTGTTAACTGTGCATGTTACACTCAGAATATTTCTCTAATCAATCAAGCAAAATGCATGACTCCCTATTAATTATTCAAGAGAAGAAAACCAACTTTAAACTTTCTACATGTCTTTGGTTGCAAATGCTACATCTTAAGGAATCAATCTGATCATAAAGGAAAGTTTGATGCAAAGGCTGATGAAGGAATATTTGTTGGTTATTCTGCTGGAAAATCATATAGGGTCTACAATCTAAGAACCAACATTGTCATGGAATCTGTACATGTTGTGTTTGATGATAAAAAGATTAATGGACTAACAGATGAGGGACATCATGAAGGACTCAAATTTGACAATATTGAGATATATTGTGATGATAGTGAAGATGAGAATGATGAAGAAGGCATCTCAAGAAGAAACCAGAGTCTGCCTTTGGTTAATGCACAGAATGCTGCATCCGTTGAAAGTCATAATTCAGCTTCCGTTGAAAGAAGCAATGCAGCATCCATTGAAAGACAAAGTGCATCATCCGTTGAAGTTCATAACGAAGCATCCGTTGATCACAGTCTGTCAACGGATAATCAATTCACCTCATCAGTTGATAGAACTCCCAATTCCTTTCAAAGGATCAGCAACTCAGGGGGAGTTTCAACAAATCAACATTCTATCTCACATCATGATAATACTGAGGCAACCTCATCAAGGGCTAATCTACCACCTCAAAGGAAATGGACTAAGAATCATCCTTTTGAACTGATCATTGGTGATGCTACATCAAAAGTACAAACTAGAAGGGCTACTCAAGATGAATGTCTGTATAGTAGTTTTCTATCACAGGACGAACCTAAGCGAGTGGAAGAAGCTCTTTTGGATCCAGATTGGATTTTAGCAATGCAAGAAGAGCTAAATCAATTTGAGAGGAACAAAGTATGGAAGCTGGTACCCAAGTCAAAGAACAAGAGCTCTATTGACACAAAATGGGTATTCAGAAACAAGATGGATGAAAATGGCATTGTCATAAGGAATAAAGCCAGATTGGTTGCCAAAGGCTATTCTCAACAAGAGGGAATAGATTTTGATGAAATATTTGCTCCAGTTGCCAGACTTGAAGCCATCAGAATCTTTCTAGCCTATGTAGCTAATGCCAATTTCAAAGTCTATCAGATGGATGTCAAGAGTGCATTTCTAAATGGAGAATTGGAAGAAGAAGTTTATGTAAGCCAACCTCCAGGTTTTGAAGATCCAAATTTTCCAGACCATGTGTATTATCTGTTGAAAGCATTCTATGGACTAAAGCAAGCACCTAGAGCCTGGTATGAGACTTTGTCAAAGTTCCTTCTAGATAATCACTTCACAAGAGGTACTGTTGACAAAACTCTCTTCTTTAGAAATGTTAATGGCTCTAAGATACTTGTACAAATTTATGTAGATGATATTATATTTGAATCTACAGATGATAAACTTTGTAAAAAGTTTGCTAAATTAATGCAAAGTAAATATGAAATGAGCATGATGGGAGAGCTAACTTACTTTCTTGGTTTACAAGTTAAACAAGTTAGTGGTGGAATTTTCATTAGTCAAACTAAATATATTTATGATCTTTTAAAGAAGTTTGACTTAATGGATTGTTCACCTGCAAAAACTCCAATGGCCACTGCCACTAAGCTTGAATTAAACAAGACTGAAAAGTCTGTGGATATTATAAGTTATAGAGGCATGGTTGGCTCACTTTTATATTTAACTGCTAGTAGACCTGATATTATATTTTCTACTTGTCTCTGTGCTAGATTTCAAGCTGACCCTAAAGAATCTCACTTAGTGGCTATTAAAAGAATTTTCAGATATCTCAAGGGGACTCCAAATCTAGGAATTTGGTACCCTAGAGAGTCTGGTTTTGATCTAATTGGCTACTCAGATGCAGATTATGCAGGTTGCAAAATAGACAGGAAAAGCACAACAGGCACTTGTCAATTTCTAGGGAACAAGCTTGTATCATGGTTCAGCAAGAAGCAGAATTCTGTTTCCACATCAACAGCTGAAGCTGAGTATATTGCAGCTGGCAGTTGCTGTGCACAAATACTATGGATGAGGAACCAGTTATTTGACTATGGTATAACTGTTGACAAAATTCCAATATTTTGTGACAACACAAGTGTCATTGCCATTACTGAAAATCCAGTGTAGCACTCAAGAACCAAGCACATTGATATCAAGTACCACTTCATTAGGGAACATGTGATGAAAGGTACAGTGGAACTTCATTTTGTTCCAAGTGAAAAGCAGATTGCAGACATATTTACCAAGCCACTTGATGAATCAACATTCACAAGATTAGTAAGTGAGTTAGGTATGCTTAACTATTCATAATCTATGTCATCTATGTAATCTGTCTTGTAGCCTGAAATGAATTTGCTACAAGAACAAAGTTGGCTTTAATCAAGACTTATCCTGTCAACGGATATTCCCTATCCGTTGAAAGCCAAAATTGTTCTATCAACGGATATTCGTCATCCGTTGAAAGACAAATACATTTCTGGTAATTTTATCCTTCAACGGATAAAATGGTGTTGTTCATCAACGGATAACTATTTACCTTATCCGTTGATGTGTCACGTCAGTGAGTCACAACCGTTGATTCTTTTACTCAACCGTTGATACAGATATACAGTGTTGTATGTATTTGTATTTACGGTAGTTTTCAGAATTTCTACAGTTTTATTTATTCCTGAACGGCTGTCACTTACTTAAAAGTATAATTTAATTATTTTATTTATGTTTTAATTCAAGAAAGTATAAAAGCCCAATTGAATTCTTATTTTCACTTTACGCTTTCTTGCAATTATCATTCTCTTTCTCTCTCAATTCTCAAGTTTTTCCTAGCAACCTCTACTCACAACAATGGCACCAGTAGTCAAAATTATGTCTCAAACAGGATTTGTTTATGAAAAGAATAATTTCATAGTCTTGGTTGAAAAGAATGAAGCCCATTCTGATTATCACAAGATGATGGACTTCATCAAGAACTGCAAACTGAGCTATGCAATGCTGGAAGCCCCAACCATCTACTGTGAAGTGATTGAGGAAATTTGGACAACTGCAGAGTTCAACTCCACATATATGACTATTGCCTTCTCTCTCAAAGGTAAGGACTATTGCATTAATTGTGATGATATACAATCTTGCTTTAAGTTGCCTGAGAATAATGCCATGACACCACATACTGATAAAGATGTCTCTGCAATGCTAGATTCCATAGGCTATGCTTTTGATTCTGCTAGTTTAGGTAGTATTAGAAGGAAATGCCTTAGGAAAGAATGGAGTTTTCTTGGAGATGCCTTTATTAAGGTTTTCTCTGGGAAGATTAGCAATTTTGATGCTATCACTTCATCTCTTGTTAATATGCTCTATATGCTAGTTTCTGATAGGTACTTTAATTTTAGCAACTGTGTTATGCTAGAATTAGGTTCCAGATTAGGCAACAAAGCTAATAGACCACATAACATCTACTTTGCTAGATTCTTTATGTTATTGGCTAACCATGTTGCTGAAGGTTTGGTTATATCCAATGAGAATAATAAACTCAAATGCTGGGCACAAGAGAAAAGGGTCCTTGCAGACCTTTTGAGAATGAACCTCAACAGCCAGGTGCCATTGGTATACTTGCCAATCATGAATGCACCACAGGTAAGTGAGGTAAATGTTTCTATAACTCCTACTATTTCCAACCCCAATGTTTCTTTGCCTTCTAGTGTGGCTATGAAACCTGTGTCTTTGTCCAAACAGGCTCCTACCAAAGCCACCAAATCTAAAGTTTCCAAAGTCAAGTCAAAGAAACCTACCTCTGTTGTTTCTCAAAAGACAACAGTTGTAACAACTACCATAAACCCTGAAGGGAGTGAATAGGGTGTGAGTGGTGAGGGGAGGGGTGAACATCAAAAAGCCCCCCAGGATAAGGTGGGAGAGGTGAGTGGTACCCAAACCAGCCAAGCCACAGTCTCTCAAAAGACTGTGGTGGTTCAAAAGGAGTCCAGCACATCCCTAGTTGCATCCTCCCAAAAGGATGTAACTATTGAAAATAGTCCCCAACCAGGGACACAGAACAAAAGAGGGAGGGACACTGAAGCTACATATTCACCAATTAAAGCCTTTTCAAGGAAGAAGAAGGCCAAAACCCTAGTTTCCACACAAGGGACACACACAGCACATATACATCCACCAGTATCTGTGCCTTCTCAAATTCAGCTTGATGTGATTCCAGCAAATATGGAATCACGGCCCCATTCTCTTAATATAGAAATACACCATTCATCAAGCTCTCCAACACCCTCTCTGGATGTGGACATGATATTCACATCAATTCCTGATTCTCCCTCATTAAAACTCAGGGAGGAGCCCCACTCAAAACCTGATGATCATCATCCTTTTGATGATTTGTTGGATCATCAGCCAATTCTTTCGGATGTAGTTGAAGATTCTGTGTTACCTCACCTAAAATCAATCCACACAGATTCAACAATTATGTCACTTTCTATCTCCACATCATTTCCTTCTTCAACGGATATCTCTCATCCGTTGACAAGTGGTTGTTCTTCAACGGATAAGCTTAACAGCAGTTATCCGTTGATACCATCAGTTTCTACTTCAACGGATACTCCCTATCCGTTGATGGCCTCTACACACTTAACAGAAACAATTCCAACTGTAGAGGACATGGCAACTGTACAATCACTTTTAGGCTTGAGGGAAGGGAGTGATTTTTTGAGTGAGAGGCTGGGTTGCTCCCAGGCAAAAGGAGAGGTTGAGAGTCACCAAATGCATGCTATTTCTTCCAGCATGGCAAAAGTAAGTAAGAGGAGTGCCACCTTAGAAGGTGAAGGTGAGGGTGTGAGGGTGTGTGTGAGCCAGGGGGAGCCCCTGATGCAAGAACAGAGAGAAATTGAGAGAAAGGCAGGTACAGAAGCTATAAGGGTGGATCCAGCCATTGCTAGTGAGTTAATGAAAGTGGATGATGCAGATAAGGAAAGACAATTTCAGTAACATTACAAAGCTGTCATTGATAACATTTCCTTGGATGCTGACACTTTTACTCACCCTATTTCAGCCTTTCAATTTTTGGCTGCTCAGGGCAATTTGGAGGCAGAACAGACACTACACATTGTACACACTTCAGAATCTCTTCTCAGAGATAAAGCTGCTGTCAACAGGCTGCCTTCTCAAGCTGGTAAACCATCTGAAGAATTTGGAGTAAATTCTAATGATGATGACTCTTATTCTTTGAATGAGAGCATGAACTTAGGGGGAGTAGAAGGCCCAAGTTCTGCTCCTGCTCTTCCTGAATGGGCACTGGCCAAATCACCAACACCAGGAGAATTTGGTGTCACTTTGGTCAGACAAGTCATGACAATTCAGAAGGCCTTTCAGGAGACTCAAGATGCTGGTACCAAGGCAATTCTTCAAGCTCATATGGAATCTCTGCATCTCTTGTAGTTGCAGCATTACCAACAAAATCTAAGTGTGGATGAGCTCAAGCAGGACATTGCAGATCTGAAATCCTACAATGCTGAGAAATTGGATTCAGTTATACCCTATGGTACTATGCAAGATTTGTTGGGGAGACTGAGGAAAGCATCTGATGCTGACAAGAGGCTGGCCAGATTGGAAGATAGGGTTCAAATCATTGAAGACTCTATGGTCACCATTCTTCAGAATCAACAAACTCAAACAAATCTACTCATGCAGCTGGAAAAAGCACAAGGCTTGAACCCTACCCTTGATGATAACAAAAAGGGGGAGAATAAAGGGGAAGGGGAAGGAGAGCCATCTACAATAAGTCAGATTTCTCATGTGCTAGTTCCTGTCATCACAACTTCTCCACCAATTCAAGTCAAAGGAAAGCTAGATGGAATTGATCTAATCCAGATAGCAGCAGCTGAATTGCAAGTCAAAGAGCAAAGGAAGAAGATTGATGAAAAGATGCAACTAATATTTGGTTCTACAACTTCTCAATCACAATCTGTGAAGCATAGCACAAAAGTGGAATCAATTATTATGGAACTCAAGCTAGTAGGGAGGCATAAGGATGGAGAAACTTCTTCCAAAGATCTGCAACCTATGGTTCTCAAGCCCAACAACAGCTTCAACAAGGACTCTACAAAGAACCCTCTAAGCCTTGCTCAAATGAAAGGAGTGGATTTTCCTCTTCCAAAGCCTGATGAAGACAAGCTTTTAGGTAGAAGTATCATAAAGCTCAAAGAGAACATGGATGAGGCTGTAAGGAGGAACATGGCTGTTATCTTTAGAGAGGGAAAAAGCATCTATGTGATGCAAGGACATCCCAAATTCTCAATAGCCAAGAGGGAAGAAACCAAGAGGTTGAAGGAAGAAGCCAAACAGCTAAAGGCTAACAAAAGAGCATAAGCAAAGCTTGAAAAACAGCTAAAGTTAAGTCAGGCTGAAGAACAGAAAGAAATTGAAGACAAAGGTGAAGATAGAGCTATGGGGGACATAGTTGGTACTGAGATGGAGGAAAGAAGTAAGGAAGAATGGCAGAAAGGGAATAGAAAGAAGGTCAATGCAAAGAGAAAGATGGTAGATGAGACTGAAGAAAACCAATCAATATCCAAACTACTACCCTCTATTCCTGAACCCATTGTGCCTGACCCCTTCATAAACATTTATGGTGAACCAATCATTCCTAAGGAGGAACCAATTGATCGGGACACCATCAAATTGCCCACCTCCCTAACCTCTTTTACACCATCAAAGAAGCAGAAAAGAAGAATCAAATCAACACCCCCTAAAGCCTCAATCAAATTCACACAGAAGCCTAAGCCTAAACCTCAAACCTCTAAAGATGATTATGTTCACATCTGTGACATAAAAGAATTTTCAGACATTGAACTCTATCTGGATGAGCTGGAGGATGTAAGGGGAATAGCTGCCTACAGACAGCTACCAGAGAGACTAGTGTTCAAATACAAAGGAGCTGGGGAAAGAACATGGCCTCTTCACAGAATTCTGAATGAAGGCTACTCTACCTTGATTAGAGTCTACTCAGCCATACAAAAGGATTCTGGCTTTACCAGGACTGCCAGGACTGAGATTCTCAACAAGATTGCCAACATAAGGAAAACTTGGAGGGAGCCCAATGCCTTGCCTAGAACTTTACTCATTCAAGAGAGAGGTATTACAATTCACAAATTACCTCATTGGTTGATGGAGTTCAGAGACAACAAAGGAGTCAGAAGATTTTTCAGAATTGAAGATCAGCTAAAGATTGCCAGTAATGAAACTCTCAAGGATATGTAGTCTAAGTTAGATATCAATGAAGAAGATGAAGCTGAATTCTACAGACAACTTCAACTTCAAATAGAGGAGAATGACAGGAGGCTAGGAAAGAAAACCAGGGATCAAAGGAAAAGAAAGTAATTTGCTCAGGCTAAAAGAGCACCCTTGGAAACAATGTATTTCTTCAATTTCATCTCAGCATATACACTTTTGTAGCACTTTTGAATTTCTGCTTTGTTACAGCTTATATATATTTGTTAAGTGTTTTGTTATCATCAAGCTAAACCCAAATTTATGCCTACAGTTCTAGTAGACATAAATAGGGGGAGATTGTTAGGAATATGTATATTAGTTTGATGATAAGTTAAGCAAAACACTTAAGTAGGAATCTAGTGTTTGTAGCCTCAACGGATAAGACCATCTTGGCTATCCGTTGAAGGAGTAGCCTTACTTAGCAATAAGTTTGGTATTGTAGCATATTTCACTCTCTGGTTTCAAGCTGTAATTCTTAGATGTTGTTAGGAAATAATCAGTCATGTTGACTACTAATGGATGTACAAATAGGAGGGCTAATTGTAAATATTTCATGCCTTGTAATTTTGTATAAGTGAAGAAGTGTCAACGGATATTGAAGACCTTCAACGGATAAGAAATAAAGCTTCAACGGATGTCTCTAATGCTTCAACGGATAATATCCATCAACGGATAAGTGCTTCAATGGATAAAGCTTCAACTGCTAGAGCAGCAACGGATAAAGCCATCAACGGATGCTCAGTCTCATAGCAGTTGATAGTAACAGTTAACAAAGCTGACAGAGGCACATGGATTGATAGAGATGTGGTAGCCTATTTCAGGAACAGCAGAAAAAGCAGCCATTTTTAGTCTGGTTCAAAATGGAAAGTCAACAGATAATTCCATATTACACTGGATAAAAATGGAATAGAAACAAGTGGAGAACTATTTTCTTATTGTACTTTATCTTTGTCTTCACTTGTAAACTTGGTGATATATAAACCAAGTAGTAGCTAGTAATTAGATGTGAATTTTCCCTGAGCTGTTTAGAAATATCAAGAGAGAAAATCATCTAGTTTGCACTAGGAAGCAGCTGTGATTTAATTTTGAATCACAGATTTTCTGAAATAACACATCTCTGGTGGAACAACAAATCCACCAGAAAAGTTTTTAAGTTCTTTGTGTTCATTACATTTGTGTTTGAATATATATCTGTCTGCATCAGCTCTAAGCAATTCACACACATTTGATCACTCAAACACTTAGCCTTACAAACTGCTCAAAACTTGAAAAAGTTTTGAGATTTACATTCAACCCCCCTTCTGTAAATCTCATTGTTAGTCCACTGGGAATAACATACTTGCATGTATGCTTTTTGTCTCAAATTGAGCATAGGAAAACCGAGAAAGCTCTACTTGACCCTGATTGGATAACTGCTATACAAGAGGAGCTAAATCAATTTGAAAGAAATGAAGTTTGGGAATTGGCTCCTGCATCAAGAAATAAAAGCATCATTGGAACAAAATGGGTGTACAGGAACAAAATGGATGAAAATGGAATTGTGACAAGAAACAAAGCAAGATTGGTTGCCAAAGGCTTCTCACAAGAAAAAAAAATTGATTATGATGAAACATTTGCTCCAGTTGCAAGGCTTGAAGCAATAAAAAAATTTCCTTACATTTGCTGCACATTCCAATTTTAAGGTGTATCAAATGGATGTGAAAAGTGCATTCCTGAATAGTGAATTAGAAGAAGAAGTCTATGTGTAACATCCACCTGGATTTGAAGATTCAAAATTTCTAAATTTTGTCTACAAACTTTTAAAGGCTCTTTAGGGATTGAAACAAGCACCAAGAGCATGGTATGACACTCTATCAGAATTTCTACTCAAATATGGATTCACTAGAGGCATAATTGACAAGATTCTATTCTACAAGCAACATGGCGATGCCATCATCCTAGTTCAAATCTATGTGGATGATATCATCTTTGGTTCTAATAATAAAAAAGCTATGTCAAATATTCTCAAAACTCATGCAGAGTGAATATGAGATGAGCATGATGGGAAAACTAAGTTACTTTCTTGGCCTTCAAGTTAGCCAAAGAAGTGATGGAATCTTCATCAGTCAAACCAAGCATGTCAAAGATCTTTTGGAGAAATTTGGGATGGTGGATTTCTCACCTGCATCAATCCCTATGTCTACAGCTACCAAATTGGATGAAGATAAGAAAGGAAAAAGTGTAGACATCTCGAGCTATAGGGGAATAATTGGATCTGTGCTTTATTTAACTGCAAGTAGACCACACTTCATGTTTACTACATGTCTTTGTGCCATATTTCAAGTAAATCCTAAAGAATCACACTTAATGGTTGTAAAGAGGATTTTCAGATATTTGAAGGGAACACCAAAATTGGGATTGTGGTATCCTAAGGAAACTGGTTTTGGAGCTATTGGATACACAGATGCAGATTTTGCTGGATGCAGGGTAGAAGAAAAAGTACAAGTGGAAGCTGACAATTTCTTGGTAAGACTTGTATCATGGTATAGTAAGAAACATCAATATGTTTCAACTTCCACAGCTGAGGCAGAATACATAGTTGCTGGAAGTTGTTGTGCTCAAGTGCTTTGGATTAGGAGTCAACTAATGGATTATGGCCTAGTGTTACGGAAGATTCCAATCATATGTGACAATACTAGTGCAATATATATTGTTACTAATCCAGTTAATCACTCTAGAACTATGCACATTGATGTAACATACCATTTTATTAGAGAACATGACGTAAATGGTACTATAGACCTTGTTTTTGCGTCAACAAAAAAATAGTTAGCTGACATTTTTACGAAACCTTTGGATGAAGCAACTTTTACTAGACTTGTAAGTGAAATTGGTATGTTAAATTTTTCATCCTAAAGGCAAGAACTCAGCTAACATGTTACATTAAATTAATTCCTAATAAATCAAAAATAAATTTAATTTATTTAGGAATTAACTGGAATATGATCTATAAATATTTCAGAATTCTCTGTATATTTATTCCTCAAATAAAATCTAACTTGGAATTTTTATGATTCTAAGAAAAACTGTCCGAATGTTAGTTCACATCATTAATATGTGAAATTAATATAAGACAGAATTAAGAAAGATCAAAAGTATGTAGAGAACTGAGTTCTCGATAAGTCAAAATGACTTCTCGATAAGTCATTTTCTGACATCTCGATAAAGCTCTGGATAAGTCTTTTTCATGACTTCTCGATGGACTTCTCGATAATTATTTTTTATAGCTTCTCGACAAGTATTATAGAGATCTCGATATACTTATCGATATGGAGTTCTCTATAGTTCAAATTTTTGACTTCTCGATAACTTAGAACAGAAACAAATTAATTCAGTAAATTACTTTAGTAAAATACTTTTAATATACAATTAATTCTAATTTTAGTTGATTTCTTTAATATAAATTAGAATAATTTAGTCCAAAAGGAGAAACTGGGTATTTGTACAATATCTCGATAAGTCACTGTCTAGTTCTCGATAAGAGTAAGAAAAGTGACATCTCGACATGTGTTTTCTATAGGTCATGTAACTTCTCTATAAGTAATTTTCAATCTTTCATTCTTCTTTTGTCGATAAGTCATATCTCTACCCTATAAATACCCAAACATCTCGACATAACCCCACTTTACGCTTTCGAGATCTCAATTGACCTAGTTTCTGTGATTTTTCACCATTCTCAACCGTTTCAAGCTTTCTCTCTCCTAAAACACTTACCTATTAAAGCTCAAACTCTTCAATGGCTGCTAACAACATGAGGCTGTCATCCTCAAGGATGGGACCAACTTATTGGCTTTTGTTGATCCAACCCAAGCACTTAATAACTTCAAGTGCTTTGTCAATTTTATTGGTGATTCTTATCTTTTAGGAGCCCTAACTGCAAACCCAGTAATCTACTTGATGTTCTAAATGATTTCTGGAACACTGCAGTCTAGAACATCATTGTTCATGATAATCAAGCAGTTTTCATTATGGTTAACTGCACAATAAGGGGTGTGGTTGTTGAGTTCAATGCAAATGACATCAACAAAGCACTGGGCATCTTTATAGACAATTTGGTTGAAGCTCCTGTCACACAAGAGTTGGCTGAATTCATGGGCGAAAACACGCACTAATATTCACGCAAGTATACGCGTTCGCAAGTAATATAGAATACTTTCTAGTTCGTTCCCTCAGAGACTCAGACTAATTTATTGTCTAATTTAACTCACTCACCAATGTATGACTACTTCTCAATGTTAAGATAATAACACTTAAAATTGTTGATTAAATATTAACTATAATTAACTACTTAATTAACCACTTAACTAACACTTCAATTTATCAATAATAAAACACTCATGAGATCACAACTTCATTATTACTTCCTTCTATAGCCATTGTTATTACCTTTAGCATGTGACAGTGATGACATTAATCGAATAACACGAAACTGATAAAAGCCAACTTTCATTGTACTAATACCATTCTACCAAGCATCCACAATTAAGATAGAAGTTGAATAGTCATCAATTATGTTGAGTTCCTATATGTCTACAGAAATTGACAATACAACGATTTAAGCACAAATTATTCCTTTTGATTACATAGGGCAAATAAAACTGTTAGAATTACCCACTAATCATGCACAACGTACATGAACCTATGCTAGCATGGCAAGTTCTAAATCTCAAGATCCACCGTCGCTTCACAAGAGATTAACACCCTATCTTATATGTTCGCGACGCACATAAGACGAATACGCACAACCAATACTAGATATCATGCAATCATCACACACTAAAGTACTAAACAATTAACTAAAGAATTCCATAATAAATCTGTTGCAACCCCATGATCACGATTAGCCCATAATAGAACTTATCGCCATCATGGGTTCATATGAAATCATAATAAACAACACAAGAAAATAATAACTAAACTAATTATATTAAAACAGAGTACGTCACAAGAGTAAATAAGTCAAAGCAAGAAAACTAGCATCCAACGTTACAACGAAACAAGAATCACAAGAAAATATGCTTCCTCTTCGCTGCAGTATGCTAAATCGGTCTTCTTCCTTATCTCCTTCGCTTCTTGCGCAAAACACAATCTAAAACATAATCTCCTTTTTATTCTCTATGTGAAAACGTCTCAAATCTACTTATATAATAGTCCCATAAAACTCAGATTACAAAGAAGTTGGAAGCCAAACAGAAGTAGAAGTCTAAAATAATTTATCCTTTTCCCCGACCCTGCGCGGCCGCTCAGCATTTCTGCGCGGGCGCGCAAGGCTGCTGCGCGGCCGCTCAGCATTGCTGTGCGGGCGCGCAGGACCCTACTGGAAAAAATCCAGGTTTGCTCCGTTTCTTCGCCGTAATATTCCCGTTCTTTTCCTCTCGCAATGGTGAACACATGCCAAGGCTTATTCTTGATGATTCCTCCTCCGAAATGCAACTAATACCCTGAAATGCATAAACACTAGAAAAACGCATCAAATACACAAAATACTTGATTTCAAGACACCAATTTAAGCCATTTTAAGACGTTCTAAGTGGTATAAAATGCCACTTATCACACCCCCAAACTTAAATCGATGCTTGTCCTCAAGCGTCACAGACTCAAAACAAATAAAAATATGCATGAATGCAATCTATATGAAAATGCAACGATCCCCCTTACTACAATTAACCAACCAAATTGTCACATCTCAACGAATGCAGTTAGACAACTAAAGATCAATAAACTCATGCAAACGGACATACAGCCAGAAACATGGTGTGTGCAAATGCTTAACAGATATACTTCGGAACTAGACCAATTACTATGACTAGACTATCTTCAAGGCAATCCTACGATTATACAAAGAATAAAAATTCTAGGCACAAAGTGATATACAACACTACAAGAACTCTGGAGCTTACTACGGAATTGTGCTTTTTATTTACAACTCAAATGCTTATTTGACCGTGCAATGAGTGAGGTCCACAAAAGACTTATACAATGGTATCCATGTAACGAGCGTTAGGTTAGCGGATCCCAGACTCTAAAAGCCTTAGGTCACTAGGCACAAGGTCCCCTAAGAACTTAATAACTCGAATACCAAAGAGCCCACTCTTGATCAATTATGCAATTTTTTTTTCTTTTCTGAGCAAGTGCGTTTTGCTCCATCTTGCTCAACCCTAGACTACTCGCATAACATGCGAGCCGGCTACTAGCCATTTGACGCCTAGCCACAACTAGCAACAAATTCCATTTTTACTCCATTTTTTTTCTTTTTCATGCCTTTACCACTAAGAACCTATTATCAAATTCTAAGCATAATAAATAGATTATCCTCGAAAATAATCAGATCATAACAACAATCTAGCCCTTAAGCATTCTCTAAGACTTAGTGAAAATACAAGTGCTTCTAGCATGCATATCAACCTACACAACTTAATATCACTTTAATGTTATCACTACACTCGCATCAATATCACAATTCAGTCGATAAATCATTGTAAAAGGGATCATGGTATATGCATGAGCTATATGATATGACAAACAAATAAAGCTATATAAAAAAATAAAGCTATATAAAAAAAACTATATGGCAAAAATTATGCAACTATATGAACTAACTATCATGAATATGCAGCTATATGACACACACAAAATATTCCTTAACTACCACCCCCAAACTTAAAATCTTCACTGTCCCCAGTGAAGGTAGTAGAAAGGAACATAGGGTATACCTACTCGGAGTCATCATCATCATCACCCTCAGTGGGTGGAGTATCAGGTGGCGGGTATGCAGAGTCCTCACCAAAAACTGACCACTGGATATCAGCTCCAAGGCCTCGAAAAGCAGTCCCTAACGCAAGAGTGAGCTCCTGAGCAAACCTGCTCTGCGTCTCATACATGGCATCCATCCGCCGTGAAAGCCTCCTATACTAGGCATCACCCATCCCAGCACCCTCCTGAGCTCTCGAAGAACCAGCCTCACCACGCCCTGGTCTAGCCATAGTAGCACCTCGTGCTGGACGTCCTCCTGGAAGACGATAACCCAGCCCATGCTCCTCAGGCTCACCACCGGTCCACTCCTGCATCCCATTCAGAGTGCCAGAATCTATCGGAGCTGCTGGCAACTGCAACTGCTCATGAGCCGGCCAGTTCACTCCTACTGCTCGGCATAGCTTCGTAACCATGGATGCATAAGGGATGTTCATATGCTTTGCTCCCTTCAAAAACTTCAGAATTCCTTGGTAGATAAACTCACCAAGGTCCACATAGTATTCCTCATTCAGAATTCCCCACAACAACTGTGCTCTCTCAACTGTGACCTCGTGTGCATGTGAAGAAGGCAAAATATTAGCACATATAAATGCATTCCATGCACGGGCATACCTGTTCATGGCGATCGCCGGAAAGTGACGATACTCATTATTGGCTGGACTGCGGTTCCAAACTGTGCCCGGTCGACAGAGAGTCGCACAAATCAAATCCAAGTCAAAATCCTCAGTAGTCTTTTCATTCCAGTTCTCCTCCTCGGGCTTCCTCTCTCGCTGTCCAATCACACGGCGAATCGCCGCAGGATGATAATCAACCGTCAGCCCACGAACTACAGAAAACCCATTCTTTTCAGCCTTCGCGTTCGCGTAAAACTCACGAACAACACTCATCAGTACTGCTTCGGGTGACTCACAAAAAGCTATCCACCCCTTCTCTGCAATCATGGGCAACAACTCACCATCCCTCCCTGATGGTAAAAACCCCCTCTCCTTCAGAATCGGCTTCCCCAACAGCCTAGTGTACTCCTCCTCCGCAGCTCTGTCAGTTAACCGAGGCCTTGCAGCAGTACCCCTTGATGAATCAGCAGTAGGAACTGTGCTGCTGCTGTCAATAGTGCGTGCTCTCTTGGGTGCCATTGATTTGTGAATAAAAGTGTGTAAGAACTGATTTTTGATGTTTATGAGAGGGTTTAAGTGTAGGAAGTTTGTGGGAGATATGTGGGATAGGTGTATGTATATATAGGGTGTGGAGTAGGTTAAATTAGATTAGGAGTGGGGTTGAGGGATAAAATCATGGGTTAATGGGAAAAGAATTCGTGGGTTTATGGGCTGTGATGGGTTTTTGTGTTTTGTTTTTTTTTTCTGAACTGTAAAAAATTTTCTGGAACTCGACCCCTGCGCGGCCGCTCAGCATTTCTGCGCGGGCGCGCAGCAAGCTGCGCGGCCGCTCAGTATAGCTGCGCGGACGCGCAGAGGGTCTCTGGAATTTTTTTTTTCAGCCCCTGTTTTCTGATTTTTTTGTGTTTTTGGATAGGTTATTAACTTCTAAGGGTTCCTGTAACAACAATTCATGGGTTGCCTCCCACGCAGCGCTTCTTTTTCGTCATTAGCTTGACGTTCCGTACCTTTCTCAAGTAGTCAACAAAATGGCACTAACCACCTCTCGGTTTGCCATGTCCCCATAGTAGTGCTTCAACCGCTGACCGTTAACCTTGAATGCTTGGTCCGAATCATTCTAAAAAATTTCCACCGCTCTATGTGGAAACACAGTTTTGACAATAAAAGGTCCAGACCACCTTGATTTCAACTTCCCAGGAAAAAGTCGGAGCCGAGAGTTGAATAAAAGAACTTGTTGCCCTGGCACAAATAACTTAGTGTAAGTCATATGTCATAGCCTATTTGTATATTCGAGGATTCAACTCAACTCAAATAAGAATGTAATAAGTAAATAGTGGATCTACCGTCAGAGAGATCTCGCAAAGTAATATCTGTCAAAGGATTCAGAGACAAGGTTCATCTACAGACTTGAGGAATTAATTCACTGGAAGAAGTTCAAGAAATTGATCATGCCTCAGTGATATAAGTCAAGATCATGGATTTAATCAAGTGACAGAGATCTCGTCAGAGTATCAATTAATTACAAGGATTTAATCTGAAGAAAATCAAAGTGTCAGAGTCAAGACATGAAGAAACGTCACGGAAGTTAGTCACTCATGAACCAGACAGTACATCGAGTGTCAACGTTGAAGTGGCGGAATTGATTCATAATTTTCAGTGATTTTCAGAAGATTTGCAGAAGAATGGTTGCTGCTCAAGACTAGAATTAATTCTCTATTAATTAATTAAGTCATCTAATTTAATTAAGAAAATAAATTATATCTGCGAAGAATAATTTATTTATTAATTGAATTAATTGATTAATTAATTCTGAATTAATTCTAGGAATTTTAGGAATTTTCAGAAGCTTAATTGGATTAAATTCAAGCATTAAATCAGCAAGACAATTGAAAATGAACTAGCATGACAATCAGGATTGTCATACCGATTGTCATGCTAGGCCATTTTCCATTGTCATACCGAAAGTTACTCTAGGAGGATGATTGTCTTGCTAGTTCATTCTGATTGTCTTGCTAGTTCATTCTGATTGTCATGCTAGTTCATTCAGATTGTCTTGCTAGTTCATTCAATTGTCCTACCGAAAGTCTTGCCAGCTATAGGATTGTCATGCCAAGTCAATTCTATTGGTTTTGTTGATTTAAATAGAAGCAGAGAAGCAGCATATCATTTTATCTCTCAATCAAGACAAGAACAAAAGAAAGCAGCCGCCTCTGAAAAATATCATCTTTTATCTGCAGAAATTCAAGATCAATTTCTAGTTTGTTAATGTTAAATCCAAACCACTAGAATTATTTATCTTGTTCTTGTGTATCAATCTAGCGGATTAAAATCCCTAGAACTTAATCTCAAATCGCGTTTAGCATTTGATTCTAATTATTGCAAAAATAGAAAAAGTTCATGTCGAATTTATTCTAGATTTGTGATAATTGGTTTGAGATTAATACCTTGTAATCGATACAGTTGTTGTAACACCTTTCAAGTTTAATAATATTTTTATTTAACTTGAATTTTGTTTCACATTTTTTATTCCGCATTTAATTCGATTATTCGGTACTGTTTGTATTCAACCCCCCTTCTACAAACACATTGGGACCTAACAATTGGTATCAGAGCCTTCTGATTAACGAACAAATCAAGATCCTAGACTTTTGTGATTTTTCAACTCTTTGAATTTTTATTCATTCAAAAATTCATAATGACTTCACATAAAGTTGGAACCGTTAAAATTCCACAATTTGATAAAGAGAATTATATCATGTGGAAGAAGAAGATGCTATTATTTTTACAAGTTGCTAATCCCAAATATTCAAACTTGTTAAAGAAGGGTATAAAAACTCCGATGATTATTGAACCGGAGGTAATAATAGATGGTGTGGTGACTACTGAAGCTAGAACCTATCCAAAAGAGCCCGAAGATTTTACTCCTGCTGAGAAGGAAGAAACCTCCTTGGATGCCAGCCTTCAATTAATATTAATTGATTCCCTTGATCCTTTGATGAACAGACATGTGATGAACTGTAAAAATTCTAAACACATGTGGGAAACTATTGAGGTAATTAATGAAGGCACAGAGGAAGTTAGGGAGAACAAGTTGGAAATCCTAACCTCTGAATATGAACATTTCAAATCAAATCCAGGAGAAGGAATTACTGAAGTGTTTGAGAGGTACAATGCGTTGATCAACAACCTGAACATCAATGGAAAGTATTATTCAATCAGGGAGGTCAACAAAAAGTTCCTTTTAACACTGCCAGCTCATCTTGAACATAGAATCACTGCCATTAGAGAAGCTAGAGATCTGAGTGAGATTTCTTTGGACAGGCTCTATGGAGTGTTAAAAACCTATGAGTTGGAGCAGATTCAACAGAAGGAAGTCTACGGGAAGGATAGAATGGTCAGCACATCTACTGCACTTGTAGCTGAAGGTCAACAACAACAGCAATCTCAACAATTGGAGAGAATGGTACAGTATTCCAAGGCTGAGGAAAATATGTTAGTAGCAGAATATGATCCTCCTACTACAAATCAATCAAGTGATGATTTTTATTCCTTCGAAGAGCTGGAGCAATTGGAAGACGAGTCAATGGCCCAAATTGTCAAGAGATTCTCCCATGTCAGATTCAAGAGGAATCCCAAGCTTAAGTACAAGTCCAACTACAACAAATTCCAGAAAGGTGGATCTTCATCCTCTAACACCAGCAGTGGTGGATACAAAACAGGGATGGTTGATCGGAGCACCATTAGATGCTATAACTGCAATGAGTTGGGACACTTTGCCACAGAATGTAGAAAGCCAAAGCAAGTAAGAAAGAACTCTGAAAGGGCTTATCTGGCAAAGGGAAGAAGCTGGGATGATACTGACAGTGAAGATGAAGATGAAGGAAATCTTGCTCTTATGGCTATTGATGGAAAAGCTTCATCGTCAAGAATAGAGGTAAAACTTTCTGATGCTGAAATGGTTTATCATCTAAGAGGTAACTTAGATTGTGCACGTCGTGATAATGAACTGTTAAGTTTACAGATCACAGACCTTGAGAAAGAGGTCAATGAATTAAGACTTGTGCACATTAATCAAGACAAATTAAAAGAACAGGTATCTTTTCTAGAGAATAGAGTTGACTGTTATAGAAAACTCGAAACTATTCTCAAAGACAAGATCACCGGTCTTGAGACTAAGGTTAGAGCCTACTTCAATTCTTGTTCGAAGGCTAAAGAGTTCTACAGTAAGCAAGCTGTTAATCAAACATCTGGAATAGGTTATGATTACAATGCTGCTATTGGAGAATTAGGCATAAACTCCCCTCCTCATGTCTGTGCTAAAGGGAGGGAAGTACCATATGTGCTTAAGGGTGTTGATGAACCCCTCTATAAAGCATCAATTGCTGAACCATTTGATGCGACCTCTTCTGTTATTCAAGAAGAAATACGTGCTGAAGATCATGCTAATGAGTAGATTGTTTCCAAGTCAAGTGTGTCGAAAGTTCCAGTCAAAGTTGTGAAAGCAACTGAGACTAACTCAGACACACATGAGTTGGATAACAAAAATGCCATGTCTGCCATGCATAAATTGCCTGCTATTAATCACTCTCATAAAGCATGTGGTGTTGCTAATTGTATGTCTTGTGCTTTTAATATGATGTATGCTTATTTTAATGGTAAGCATGTGTCTACTGATAAGACTACTCCTCGTCAGCATGTGAATAACAAGAAGCATGATAGGTCTAAGACTGCTAGTCCTTCTAAGGCTAGAAAGGAGACATTTGTGCCTAAGCTTAAACAGAAATTTGTTAAGGCTGTTTACAAGGTCAAATGTTCAGTCATTGAGAATGTTGAGACCATTAAAATTAAAAATGTTGTTTTATCTGACAAAGGTCAGTTCTACAAGTATGCCGGGCCCAACCAAGTTTGGGTTCCGAAGAAGGTCTAATCCATTTGAAGTGCAGGGCAGTATACAGGTGTAACCGGTAGTGTGGATTCTTGACAGTGGATCATCAAGACATATGACCGGAGATAGAGCCCTGCTATCAAATGTGGTTGAGAAAGCTGGCCCCCTGGTTACCTTTGGAGATAACAGCAAAGGTTTATCTGAGGGATATGGCTGTTTGCAAGCTGGGAATGTTATCATTGTAATTTTGTATATTGTGCTAGGTTATTATCAGGAAGCAGTATCTAACATATAGCACCAGTGACGAGACTTAAGAATATTACGACATATCAGGCACTTGCTGCACATTACACTTGGAATTGTACTCTAGTAAGATGTGTACAAGTGTACTCCTGGTTGGTGAGTTAAAAGAGGAAGTCAGTGCACCACAGTTCATGGACTTTGCAGCTGCAGATCTATTGGACTATGCAATCTCTTCTTCACAATCTCACTTCAGGTTGGTATGAACTAGTATACTGCTCAAGCAATCGTCAAGGACATGGTATGGCACTCTAACTGCAGTTACAATTTTATATGAATAAGTAGAGTCGTCATATTAATAACTATCTTATCACTAAGCACAATCATATTGTTTTATATGTGCAGTGGTATATTGTTTATGCAACATAACAATTAGTATCTAAAGTACTTGACAAGTATCGGTCAATGATATCTTGTTAACATTATGTTGCAGATATTTGTAAGCTTTTGACATGAATGAGAATTACTTAGACTTTACCCTAAGTGATCAATGTTTTATCAAAAACTCATTCATATTGAAAAACAAAATTAAACTTCTTTCTACATTAGTGATTTCTTATGTCATGTAAAATCTTTTGAAATCACTATTGTAAATCATTTTCTCTCTATTACCATATATTCTGTGTTACAGGTTCAGTCTCCAATGACTTTCTTTCATTGACAGTCATGAGGTTGAAAACCCACAACGTCTATCCCAGACTGTAAAGACAAACACAAAAACAGAACCAACCAACACTCTTTTACCACTAAAAGTAGTATGAATGAGCGTGAGGGAGATAGTGCCTAGTGCACCACATAAGGAAGGTTCTGTAGTCAACCCAGTAGCTCTGTCTCCTACATAGATGAGTAGTATTTAAACCGAGACAACTGCTAGCCCCCATACATCTTCTCAAAAAGATGTAATGGCTGAAAAGGCACAAAAACAGTTACTAGATTCATTCTCTCAACAGGGTGAGTCTATTGAATTTTGCCTGTCGGCCAAGGTATCCGATGTAGTGTCACCACTTCAAATATAATCAATTCTTGATGCACAAGGAGAGGTTACACACACAAAGGATGAGTTGACGGAAACAAGAGTTTCGACCATTTTAAGGTCAGATTCGATTGTTCAAGGTTCGTTAGTGGACCAATTGCCTTTACAGGTGTTAGGAGAGGATACTGATCCAAAAGCCATATGTCAGTGGTCAGTGTCTACCTCCCCAGGCTTAAATCCCCTGGATGTATCTGCGGATAGTGGATCTGACATAGGTGCAGATCGGCAACTTGTTGACAATGATTCAGATATTACCTGATAAGTCACAAGGAAATGTCTTCACAGACATTAGAAGGGAACTTTGATCTTTATGCTAAATTCGTTGGATCATTGTTTACCTTCCCAGAATTCAAATCTGGAACCCTAAAAGGGAAACTAGCAACTTGTAGATTATGACTCAGATTCATCTGACGAGTTTAACAAGGATGGGGATTTGTGAACTCCCATTGCACCACCTGTGACCTCCTTAAGGATGGCTAAGGTGATTTTCCTTGCAGGTACAACTGATTTTTGGAGCTATGAGAGGAGTGATACACTTGTGAGAATGAGTGTAAACACGAGTGGAGAGAAGAGTGAAACACATGTGAGGTACACTAAAACACAATCACACACTCACAGTGAGGAAGAAAGAGAAACTACTTGTTATTTCTTTTCCAACCAAGTGAAATATGAGAACTCCTTCAGACGACGGCATACATTCCTTCTTTAAGGGGGAGATAAAAGCTTAAGAAATAGTTTGGAGGATTCCTCAACTAAGGGGGAGAAATAGCAAGGAGGAAGAAAAAGATCCTAAAAATGTACACTACACCACACCATTGTTGTTTCTAACTACGGATCCTATTGTACGGGAGAGGTGGTAAACACAAGGTGATTTCCTAGTAAGGGAAGAAGCTGTTAGGGGAGTACCATTGGTTTTTATCTGCGGATCCTATTGTACGGGAGAGGTGGTAAAACGAAGATGATCTTCTTTAATCAGTTGATTCTCATAGGGGGAGAAGCAAGAGATATGGGCTTCTCAACAGGAAATGTGGTTGTACAAATGAAGATGGAACTACTTGAAGATATGTTCAGTCTAGAGGAACATCTACTTGGAATCTGGAAAATGTTAAATGTCATCCAGAACTTTTCTACTATTTACTTTGCATGTATATTTATATCTTTTTCTTATTTGTTAGTTGAGTTATCCTCTAGGTATTTGTGTGTTATTGTCTAACAAACAAATAGGGGGAGATTGTAAGTCATATGTCATAGCCTATTTGTATATTCGAGGATTCAACTCAACTCAAATAAGAATGTAATAAGTAAATAGTGGATCTACCGTCAGAGAGATCTCGCAAAGTAATATCTGTCAAAGGATTCAGAGACAAGGTTCATCTACAGACTTGAGGAATTAATTCACTGGAAGAAGTTCAAGAAATTGATCATGCCTCAGTGATATAAGTCAAGATCATGGATTTAATCAAGTGACAGAGATCTCGTCAGAGTATCAATTAATTACAAGGATTTAATCTGAAGAAAATCAAAGTGTCAGAGTCAAGACATGAAGAAACGTCACGGAAGTTAGTCACTCATGAACCAGACAGTACATCGAGTGTCAACGTTGAAGTGGCGGAATTGATTCATAATTTTCAGTGATTTTCAGAAGATTTGCAGAAGAATGGTTGCTGCTCAAGACTAGAATTAATTCTCTATTAATTAATTAAGTCATCTAATTTAATTAAGAAAATAAATTATATCTGTGAAGAATAATTTATTTATTAATTGAATTAATTGATTAATTAATTCTGAATTAATTCTAGGAATTTTAGGAATTTTCAGAAGCTTAATTGGATTAAATTCAAGCATTAAATCAGCAAGACAATTGAAAATGAACTAGCATGACAATCAGGATTGTCATACCGATTGTCATGCTAGGCCATTTTCCATTGTCATACCGAAAGTTACTCTAGGAGGATGATTGTCTTGCTAGTTCATTCTGATTGTCTTGCTAGTTCATTCTGATTGTCATGCTAGTTCATTCAGATTGTCTTGCTAGTTCATTCAATTGTCCTACCGAAAGTCTTGCCAGCTATAGGATTGTCATGCCAAGTCAATTCTATTGGTTTTGTTGATTTAAATAGAAGCAGAGAAGCAGCATATCATTTTATCTCTCAATCAAGACAAGAACAAAAGAAAGCAGCCGCCTCTGAAAAATATCATCTTTTATCTGCAGAAATTCAAGATCAATTTCTAGTTTGTTAATGTTAAATCCAAACCACTAGAATTATTTATCTTGTTCTTGTGTATCAATCTAGCGGATTAAAATCCCTAGAACTTAATCTCAAATCGCGTTTAGCATTTGATTCTAATTATTGCAAAAATAGAAAAAGTTCATGTCGAATTTATTCTAGATTTGTGATAATTGATTTGAGATTAATACCTTGTAATCGATACAGTTGTTGTAACACCTTTCAAGTTTAATAATATTTTTATTTAACTTGAATTTTGTTTCACATTTTTTATTCCGCATTTAATTCGATTATTCGGTACTGTTTGTATTCAACCCCCCTTCTACAAACACATTGGGACCTAACACTTAGGATGTAGCTTCCTATCGTGCCACCTCTTCACCTTTTCCTTATACATTTTGTTATTCTCGTACGCTTGCAGTCGAAATTCATCAAGTTCATTAAGCTGAAGCATTCTTTTCTTACCAGCTGCATCTAAATCCAGGTTCAATTTCTTCAATGCCCAGTAGGCCTTATGCTCAAGCTCCGCCGGTAGAAGACATCCCTTACCGTACACCAACTGAAACGGTGACATCCCAAGTGGAGTTGTGTATGCTGTTCTGTAAGCCCAAACAGCTTCATCGAGCGTTAAAGACCAATCCTTCCTTGACGGACAAACGACCTTCTCTAGAATGCGCTTTATCTCTCTGTTAGACACTTCTGCTTGACCATTTGTTTGCGGATGATAGGCAGTAGCTATTCGATGATTCACATTATAACGCTGCATCATAGAAGTGAACTTACGGTTGCAAAAATGCGATCCTTCATCACTTATGATTACCCGAGGCGTTCCAAACCTTGTGAAAATTTGCTTATGAAGAAAATTTAGCACTGCCTTTGCATCATTTGTCGGTAAAGCTTTAACTTCGACCCATTTTGAGACATAATCGACTGCCAGCAAGATGTACTGATTATTGCAAGAAGAGATAAAAGGCCCCATGAAATCGATTCCCCATACATCAAAGACCTCGACTTCAAGCATCACATTTAATGGCATCTCATCCTTCCTTGACAAATTTCCCACTCTTTGGCAACGATCACACCTTAAAACAAACTGATGAGCATCCTTGAATAAAGTAGGCCAGAAAAAACCTGCTTGCAGAATACGAGCTGCCGTCTTCTCACCTCCATAGTGTCCACCATAAACCGTGGAATGGCAGTCTCGTAATATCCCCTCCGTCTCACAGAACGGGATACATCTCCTGATGATCTGGTCAGCTCCCTGTCTAAACAAATATGGTTCATCCCACATATACCACTTCACCTCATGTAGAAACTTTTTCTTTTGAGCGGATGTCAAATTAAGCGGCATTATATTGCTGACAAGATAGTTTACAATATCTGCAAACCATGGTTCTTCCTCCTGAATTGCAAACAACTGCTCATCCGGAAAAGATTCATTGATTAACGTCCTATCTTGTGAAGTAGAATCGGGATTCTCCAACCTAGAGAGATGGTCAGCTACTTGATTCTCAGTACCTTTTCTATCTTTGATCTCTAACTCAAATTCTTGAAGTAAAAGCACCCAACGAATGAGTCTCGGCTTCGAATCCTTCTTAGAAACCAGATAGCGAATAGCTGCATGATCAGTGAATACTGTCACTTTCGTACCAAGCAGATAAGATCGAAATTTCTCAAAGCCAAAGACTATAGCCAAAAGCTCCTTCTCAGTAGTGGTGTAGTTCAATTGGGCCCCATTTAAAGTCTTACTCGCATAGTAGACCACATGGAAGAGATTTTTCTTGCGCTGTCCCAGAACTGCACCTACCGCATAGTCACTCGCATCACACATCATCTCAAACGGTTCTGTCCAATCTGGTGCTGTAATAACTGGTGCCGTGATCAAACTCTCCTTGAGAGTCTCGAATGCTGCCAAACATTCATCATCAAATTTGAAAGGCACATCTTTCTCAAGTAAATTGCACAACGGCTTAGATATCTTTGAAAAGTCCTTGATGAATCGCCGATAAAAACCCGCATGACCGAGAAAACTACAGATTCCTTTCACCGAATTAGGTGGGGGAAGATTTTCAATGACTCCCACCTTGGCCTTGTCCACCTCCAGACCTTTGCTAGAGACCTTATGCCCAAGGATAATGCCTTCACGCACCATAAAATGACATTTCTCCCAATTAAGCACCAAATTAGTTTCCACGCATCTTTTGAGTACGGCGCGCAGATTATTCACACATTCATCATATGAGTGTCCAAAGACGGAGAAGTCATCCATGAACACTTCGACGTTATTTCCAATCATGTCAGAGAATATAGCCATCATACATCTCTGAAAGGTGGCCTGGGCGCCATATAACCCAAATAAAACTCTACGAAAAGCAAATGTGCCAAATGGACAAGTGAAGGTAGTCTTTTCCTGATCCTCTGGTGCAATACAAATCTGATTATACCCGGAATAACCATCCAGAAGACAAAAATACTCATGTCCCGCCAATCTGTCAAGCATTTGATCAATGAATGGGAGAGGGAAGTGATCCTTCCTTGTGGCTTTGTTCAATTTTCTATAATCCATGCATACTCTCCATCCTGTAACTGTTCGAGTAGGGATGAGCTCATTCTTTTCATTTGCGACCACAGTGATACCTCCTTTCTTAGGTACACATTGCACGGGGCTCACCCACGAGCTGTCAGAAATAGGATAAATGATGCCTGCATCTAGCCATTTCAGAATTTCTTTCTTCACCACCTCCTTCATGATCGGGTTCAGTCTTCGCTGCTGTTCCACAGTTGGCTTACTACCTTCCTCTAACAGAATTTTATGCATACAATATGAAGGACTTATCCCCTTGATGTCTGCTATGGTCCATCCTATAGCCGATTTGAATTCTCTCAAAATCCTTAAGAGCTTGTCTTCCTCACTACCTGAAAGGTCAGCTGAAATAATAACAGGTAACGTAGATGAATCACCTAAAAAAGCATACCTCAAGTATTCAGGTAATGGTTTGAGCTCCAAGGTAGGTGCTTCCTCTATTGATGGTTTGAGCTTCCCTTCAGCATTCTTAAGGTCAGAAGTACCAAGAGATTCAAATGGTATGTCGAGCTTTCGCTTCCATGAAGAAGCGTTCAGATATTGTAATTGCTCGTTGCTATCTTCATCTTCGCTGTCAAAATCCCCCACTAAGGCCTTTTCCAATGCATCAGACATTAGCATGTGATCGAGTTCCGAAGTAACCGCAGAATCAATCACATCCACTTTTAAGCACTCCTCATCTTCTGTAGGGAATTTCATTGCCTTGAATACGTTGAAGGTCACATCCTGATCTTGGACCCGCATAGTAAGTTCCCCTTTTTGCACATCTATCAAGGTACGGCCAGTAGCCAAGAAAGGCCTACCCAAGATTATGGGAATTTTCTTATCTTCCTCAAAATCCAGAATAACAAAATCTGCAGGAAAGAAGAGCTTATCCACCTTGACGAGCACATCCTCAACTATGCCCCTTGGGTAAGTAATGGAACGGTCAGCCAATTGTAGCGACATGTATGTGGGTTTTGGATCAGGCAGATCCAGCTTTTTAAAGATCGACAACGACATCAGATTAATGCTTGCTCCCAAATCACAAAGGCACTTGTCAAAAGTTAGATTGCCAATGGTGCAAGGAATGGTGAAGCTTCCTGGATCTTTTAGTTTTGGTGGTAACTTTTGCTGCAGAACAGCGCTGCATTCTTCCGTGAGAGCAACGGTTTCAAGGTCATCCAGTTTCACCTTCCTTGAAAGAATAATCTTCATAAACTTCGCATAACTAGGCATTTGTTCCAGAGCCTCAGCGAAAGGTATATTGATGTGAAGTTTCTTGAACACCTCCAGAAACTTCCCGAACTGTCTATCCAGCTTTTGTTGCTGCAATCTCTTAGGAAAAGGTGGTGGAGGATAGAGCTGTTTCTCCCCTGTATTAGCCTCAGGCAGAGTATGTTCAACAGTAGTCTTCCTTGGTTCTGCCGCTTTCTCCTTTTGCTTAGATTCTTCATCTCTAACTTCAGCTTCGACTTCTTTTGCCTTTTCAGCATCAGCTACTTTTCCAGACCTTAAGGTAATAGCCTTGACTTGCTCTTTAGCTTCCTTCCTGCCTGGTACTTCCGTGTCACTGGGAAGAGTGCCAGGTTGACGATTGAGCACTGCATTGGCTAATTGACCGATTTGATTTTCCAAGGTCTTGATAGAAACCGCCTGACTCTTGCACAACAGCTTAAGTTCCTCAAAATCAGCACTAGTATGTGCAGCTGCACTTCCCTGTTGAGGATATGATTGCCTTGTAGCATACTGCTGTGGTTGCTGGAATCCAGGTGGGTTAAACTGTTTACTTACTCCTTGTAGCATACTCCTTACTGAGTCCTAATGACCAATGATGGTAAGTACATAAACTAAACAAATACGCCGAGTCCCCGGCAGCGGCGCCAAAAACTTGTTAGGGCGAAAACACGCACTAATATTCACGCAAGTATACGCGTTCGCAAGTAATATAGAATACTTTCTAGTTCGTTCCCTCAGAGACTCAGACTAATTTATTGTCTAATTTAACTCACTCACCAATGTATGACTACTTCTCAATGTTAAGATAATAACACTTAAAATTGCTGATTAAATATTAACTATAATTAACTACTTAATTAACCACTTAACTAACACTTCAATTTATCAATAATAAAACACTCATGAGATCACAACTTCATTATTACTTCCTTCTATATCCATTGTTATTACCTTTAGCATGTGACAGTGATGACATTAATCGAATAACACGAAACTGATAAAAGCCAACTTTCATTGTACTAATACCGTTCTACCAAGCATCCACAATTAAGATAGAAGTTGAATAGTCATCAATTATGTTGAGTTCCTATATGTCTACAGAAATTGACAACACAACGATTTAAGCACAAATTATTCCTTTTGATTACATAGGGCAAATAAAACTGTTAGAATTACCCACTAATCATGCACAACGTACATGAACCTATGCTAGCATGGCAAGTTCTAAATCTCAAGATCCACCGTCGCTTCACAAGAGATTAACACCCTATCTTATATGTTCGCGACGCACATAAGACGAATACGCACAACCAATACTAGATATCATGCAATCATCACACACTAAAGTACTAAACAATTAACTAAAGAATTCCATAATAAATCCGTTGCAACCCCATGATCACGATTAGCCCATAATAGAACTTATCGCCATCATGGGTTCATATGAAATCATAATAAACAACACAAGAAAATAATAACTAAACTAATTATATTAAAACAGAGTACGTCACAAGAGTAAATAAGTCAAAGCAAGAAAACTAGCATCCAACGTTACAACGAAACAAGAATCACAAGAAAATATGCTTCCTCTTCGCTGCAGTGTGCTAAATCAGTCTTCTTCCTTATCTCCTTCACTTCTTGCGCAAAACACAATCTAAAACATAATCTCCTTTTTATTCTCTATGTGAAAACGTCTCAAATCTACTTATATAATAGTCCCATAAAACTCAGATTACAAAGAAGTTGGAAGCCAAACAGAAGTAGAAGTCTAAAATAATTTATCCTTTTCCCCGACATTGCGCGGCCGCTCAGCATTTCTGTGCGGGCACGCAAGGCTGCTGCGCGGCCGCTCAGCATTGCTGCGCGGGCGTGCAGGACCTTACTGGAAAAAATCCAGGTTTGCTCCGTTTCTTCGCCGTAATCTGCCCGTTCTTTTCCTCTCGCAATGGTGAACACATGCCAAGGCTTATTCTTGATGATTCCTCCTCCGAAATGCAACTAATACCCTGAAATGCATAAACACTAGAAAAACGCATCAAATACACAAAATACTTGATTTCAAGACACCAATTTAAGCCATTTTAAGACGTTCTAAGTGGTATAAAATGCCACTTATCACACCCCCAAACTTAAATCGATGCTTGTCCTCAAGCGTCACAGACTCAAAACAAATAAAAATATGCATGAATGCAATCTATATGAAAATGCAACGATCCCCCTTACTACAATTAACCAACCAAATTGTCACATCTCAACGAATGCAGTTAGACAACTAAAGATCAATAAACTCATGCAAACGGACATACAGCCAGAAACGTGGTGTGTGCAAATGCTTAACAGATATGCTTCAGAACTAGACCAATTACTATGACTAGACTATCTTCAAGGCAATCCTACGATTATACAAAGAATAAAAATTCTAGGCACAAAGTGATATACAACACTACAAGAACTCTGGAGCTTACTACGGAATTGTGCTTTTTATTTACAACTCAAATGCTTATTTGACCGTGCAATGAGTGAGGTCCACAAAAGACTTATACAATGGTATCCATGTAACGAGCGTTAGGTTAGCGGATCCCAGACTCTAAAAGCCTTAGGTCACTAGGCACAAAGTCCCCTAAGAACTTAATAACTCGAATACCAAAGAGCCCACTCTTGATCAATTATGCAAATTTTTTTTTTCTTTTCTGAGCAAGTGCGTTTCGCTCCATCTTGCTCAACCCTAGACTACTCGCATAACATGCGAGCCGGCTACTAGCTATTTGACGCCTAGCCACAACTAGCAACAAATTCCATTTTTACTCCATTTTTTTTTTCTTTTTCATGCCTTTACCACTAAGAACCTATTATCAAATTCTAAGCATAATAAATAGATTATCCTCGAAAATAATCAGATCATAACAACAATCTAGCCCTTAAGCATTCTCTAAGACTTAGTGAAAATACAAGTGCTTCTAGCATGCATATCAACCTACACAACTTAATATCACTTTAATGCTATCACTACACTCGCATCAATATCACAATTCAGTCGATAAATCATTGCAAAAGGGATCATGGTATATGCATGAGCTATATGATATGACAAACAAATAAAGCTATATAAAAAAATAAAGCTATATAAAAAAAACTATATGGCAAAAATTATGCAACTATATGAACTAACTATCATGAATATGCAGCTATATGACACACACAAAATATTCCTTAACTACCACCCCCAAACTTAAAATCTTCACTGTCCCCAGTGAAGGTAGTAGAAAGGAACACAGGGTATACCTACTCGGAGTCATCATCATCATCACCCTCAGTGGGTGGAGTATCAGGCGGCGGGTATGCAGAGTCCTCACCAAAAACTGGCCACTGGATATCAGCTCCAAGGCCTCGAAAAGCAGTCCCTAACGCAAGAGTGAGCTCCTGAGAAAACCTGCTCTGCGTCTCATACATGGCATCCATCCGCCGTGAAAGCCTCCTATACTGGGCATCACCCATCCCAGCACCCTCCTGAGCTCTCGAAGAACCAGCCTCATCACGCCCTGGCCTAGCCATAGTAGCACCTCGTGCTGGACGTCCTCCTGGAAGACTTGAGGAAAAGATAAATAATTGATATATTTTAGGATACAGAATCATATTCGATATCAGTTAGAAGATTATCTTGTAACTGTGTGTCTATATAAACACATCATAGGGTTTACACTATATGTGTTATCATTATCGAGAATATTATTCTTTGTAACCCTAATAGCTCTCGTGATATTTGTTCATCACTGAGAGAGATCAGTTCCATTGCAATACTATTTTATTAATAAGATTATTCTTTGTTTCATACTTGTGTTCTTAATTCGATTTGATTGTACTATACACTGTATTCAACCCCCTTCTACAGTGTGTGTGACCTAACAAGTGGAATCAGAGCCTATCTGTTAACACATATACAGTAAAGATCCAAAACAATCATGTCTGAAGAAGAACAAACTCCAACCAAGCCCACCAAAACTGAAGAAACTCCAAAGACTCAAATCCAAAGTCTATATGAGACTATTAGGGTTCCCATGCTGAGACCTTCTGAGTATCCCATATGGAAAGTGAGGATGACTATGTTTCTGGAAGCTACAGATCCATAATACATTGACAGAATTAAAGAAGGACCACATAAGCCAACCAAGCTCTCTGTTTTAGTTGCAGATCAGCCATCAAAGATCATACCAAAGGAGAAAAGTGAATATACAGCTGAAGATATCTCATCTATTGCCAAGGATGCAAAGGTAAGGCATTTGCTGCATAGTGCCATTGATAATGTCATGTCAAACAGGTTAATCAACTTCAAGACTGCAAAGAAGATATGGGATGCCTTGGAGACAAGATGCCAGGGAACTGATGCAATTAAGAAGAACAGGAGGACTATACTCACTCAAGAGTATGAGCACTTTGACTCAAAACCTGATGATTCATTAACTGGTTTATATGACAGATTTGTCAAACTCTTGAATGATCTGTCACTGGTGGATAAGGAATATGATCTTGAAGATACTAATCTTAAATTCCTTTTAGCTCTTCCTGAAAGTTGGGATTTGAAGGCAACCACTATAAGAGATAACTATGCTCTTGATGAAACTACTGTTGATGAAATTTATGGTATGCTCAAAACTCATGAACTTGAGATGGATCAAAGAAGCAAGAGACATGGGGAGAAAGTCAAGAACAATTGCTCTTAAGGCTGAGGAGGAATCCCCCAAAGTGGCTGTCTCAAAGAAAGGCAAAGAAAAGGCTCTCATCACAAAGTCTGATACTGAGTTATCAAGTTCTGATAATGATGAGGATTCAGAAACTGAAAGTCTATCTGAGATGGATGCTGATGAAGAGATGATGAGATTGTGTGCTCTTATGGTGAAGGGTATCACAAAGATAGCCTACAAGAAATTCAGAAGGGGAAAGAAGTTTTCCAGGAAAAGTGGAAGTTCTGATAAGAAGGGATTCAGAAAATCTGAAGGCAAAACAGGAAAGTCTGACAGGGAGATTACTCAAATGTTAAATGTTACAATTATGGTGAGAAATGCCACATATCTCCTGATTGCAAGAAAGGAAAAGGTGACAAAGGCAAGGCACTTGCCACAAAGAAGAAAAGCTGGACAGACACTTCAGATTCTGAAAATGAGGTGAACTATGCCTTGATGGCAAATGCTGATAGCAGTTCTGATGCTGCTGAGTTAAAGGTACCTCAAACAACTTATGCTTTTCATACTGATTATATTACTGAGTTGAGATCTTATCTTAAAACCATATGCATTAGCTATAGAGATCAGACTTTAACATGTGATAGGTTAATTTCTGAAAATCTGGCTTTTAAGAAAAGGAATGACTATTTAGAAAAGGAGTTAGTTATGTTCCATCAAACTCAGAAAGAAAGAGATGATGCTTTTTATGTTAGAGATGAAGTGTTAAAATTGAATCAATCTCTAAAAACTTAGTTAGAAAAGGAAAGAGAGATTATCAGGACTTGGACTAACTCTGGCAAAAAAACTCAGAATTTACTAAGTAGTGGAAACTGGAAAGAGGGCTTAGGTTATGGAGATGATAAAAGTGAAACAGGAACTGAACAAATTAAGCCAATTGTTATTAAACAGACTAATAAGCCAAAGGTAAATCCTGTTAAGTTTTTAGCTAAAACTGTAAAGTCTGATTCTGAAAAGATGGAAGATATTGAGACAGAAGTTAAGGCAGAGTCAACTTCTGACAAATCAAAAAAGGATAAGCCAACTGAAGTCAACATAGGCTTAATGACTAAGAAGTAGCTTAAGTATAAGCTGAAAGAGATTAAGAATATAAACAAGGTAAAGCCACCTAGGAAAAATAGGAATGGAAAGGAAGGCGTGAATAAAAGCAATAATTATAAGCATGTTCCTAATGCTCCTAGAAGGAAATGCTATAACTGTGGAAATTGTAACCATCTGGCTTCTTTTTGCAGGAAGAATAAGAATATAAACTCCTTACCTTCTAAGTCAGGAGTTAAGAGTCAGTCTGTTGGGTTTAAGCCACAAAATCCTTGTTTTCATTGTGGTAGTTTATGGCATTCCATTTATACTTGTAAGGAATATCATAGTTTGCACTATGATTATTATCAAATAAAACCTTCTTTGAAGAAAGTTAGCATTATTCCTTCTAGTGTAAGTTCTGATGCAAAGTCTGATACTGTAAATCCTGATAAACAGCATTTTAGCATAAACTCTGAAATTAAATCCGCTGCAAATGCTACCAAACTTAATAAGGCCAAAGGATCCAAGCAAGTCTGGGTCCATAAAACTAATCATTAGTGGTTTTTGTGATTGCAGGGAACAGGAAAAACATCCTAGTTCTTGATAGTGGATGTTCATGACATATGACTGGAAATAAAGCCCTGCTATCAGACTTTATGGAGAAAGCTGGCCCAGGAGTTTCTTACGGAGATGGCAACATGGGAAAAACTCTAGGATATGGCAATATCAATCTTGGAAATGTCATCATTGAAAAAGTAGCTCTAGTCTCAGGACTTCAACACAATCTGCTGAGTGTTAGTCAAATCTGTGACAGAGGTTATCATGTGGATTTCTTTGAAGAACACTGTGAAGTTGTAAGAAAATCTATAGGCAAAGTTGTTCTGAAGGGATACAGACATGGTAACATTTATGAAGCCAAGCTTTCAACAAGTTCTGATGGTTCTGTAATCTGTCTGTTAAGCAGAGCATCAATTGAAGAAAGCTGGGATTGGCACAAGAAATTCTCTCATTTAAATTTTAATAATATAAATGAACTAGTCAAGAAAGATCTTGTGAGAGGACTGCCAAAATTAGTATTTGCTCCTGATGGCCTTTGTGATTCATGTCAAAAGGCAAAACAAAGAAAATCTTCATTCAAGAGCAAGATTGTATCTTCGATTCTTGAGCCTTATCACCTACTACATGTTAATCTATTTGGTCCAGTGAATGTCATGTCTATTACAAAGAAGAAATATGCTATGGTCATAGTCGATGAGTTTACAAGATATACATGGGTGTATTTCTTGCACACAAAAAGTGAAACTGCATCTATCTTGATTGATCATGTCAAACAACTGGATAAATTGGTCAAAGACTCTGTGAAAATCATAAGAAGTGATAATGACACCGAGTTAAAGAATTTGATCATGGAAGAGTTCTGCAAAGACCATGGAATAAAGCAGGAATTCTCTGCTCCTAGAACTCCACAGCAAAATAGAGTTGTTGAAAGAAAGAATAGAACTCTTATTGAAGTTGCACGAACTATGCTTGATGAAGCAAAATTACCAACCTACTTTTGGGCAGAAGCTGTGCAGACTGCTTGTTTTACTCAGAATGCAACACTTATCAACAAGCATGGAAAAACACCATATGAGATGGTGAAGAAAAAAAAGCCAAATATGAAGTACTTTCATGTATTTGGATGCAAGTGTTTTGTTCTTAAGACTCATCCTGAACAGCTATCCAAATTTGATCTAAAAGCTGATGAAGGAATTTTTTTTGGATATCCACTTTCCACCTGCAAGAAAGTGGACTAAAGCACATACACCTGACTTGATTATTGGAAATCCTGAAGCTGGTGTTAGAACTAGAACAATAACATCAAATGAATGTCTCTATCATTCTTTTCTTTCTCAGACTGAACCAAAGAAAGTGGAAGAAGCTCTTCAAGATGCAGATTGGGTGCAAGCAATGCAAGAAGAGTTGAATGAATTTGAAAGAAATAAAGTCTGGACCCTAGTGCCAAGACCAAAGAATAGATCTGTTGTTGGTACAAAGTGGGTTTTCAGAAATAAAACTGATAGTGATGGCATAATTACAAGAAATAAAGCAAGGCTGGTTGGAAAAGGATATTCGCAACATGAGGGAATTGATTATGATGAAACATTCGCACCAGTTGCCAGATTGGAAGCCATAAGGATATTTTTGGCTTATGCTGCTCACAAAAAGTTCAAAGTCTTTCAAATGGATGTAAAAAGTGTTTTTCTTAATGGAGAATTGGAAGAAGATGTATATGTTGATCAACCTCCAGGTTTTGTAGATTCAAAATTTCCTAATCATGTCTACAGACTTGATAAAGCACTTTATGGCCTTAAGCAAGCTCCAAGAGCATGGTATGAGATATTAGCTCAGTTTCTTCTGGAAAGTGGATTTAATAGAGGGACTATTGACAAAACTTTATTCTATCTCAACCATGGAAATGACTTACTTTTGGTGCAGATATATGTTGATGATATCATTTTTGGTTCTACAAATGACAGACTTTGTAAAAGGTTTGCCAAACTAATGCAGTCAAGATATCAAATGAGTATGATGGGAGAACTCAGCTATTTTATGGGCCTTCAAGTCAAGCAGAATGAAGAAGGAACTTTTATTTGTCAATCTAAGTACACCAAAAATCTGTTGAAGAAATTTGGAATGCAAGACTGTTCAAGTGCATCCACTCCCATGGCCACTGCAACAAAATTGGATAAGGATACTGGTACATCAGTAGATATTACTGATTATAGAGGTATGATTGGCTCACTACTCTATCTAACTGCAAGTAGACCTGATATCATGTATGTTACCTGTCTTTGTGCAAGATTTCAAGCAGATCCAAGAGAACCTCACTTAACAGCTGTGAAAAGAATTTTCAAGTATCTTAAGGGTACAACTGATCTAGGATTATGGTATCCTAGGGAATCAGACTTTAAGCTAATAGGTTACTCAGATGCAGATTTTGCAGGGTGCAAAATTGACAGGAAAAGCACAAGTGGAAGCTGCCAATTTCTTGGAGGCAGATTAGTTTCTTGGTTTAGCAAGAAACAAAAGTCAATTTCCACATCAACTGTAGAGGCAGAGTACATTGCTGCAGGAAGCTGTTGTGCACAGATTCTTTGGATGAAGAATCAGTTACTGGATTATGGGTTAGAATTTTCTAAAATACCCATTTACTGTGATAATCAAAGTGCTATTGCTATAACAGGTAATCCAGTGCAGCACTCAATGACAAAGCACATCAGCATTAGGTACCACTTCATAAGGGAACATGTGATGGAAGGTACAGTGGAATTGCATTTTATTCCAACAGATCAACAACTAGCAGATATCTTCACAAAACCACTATATGAAGCTACTTTTACAAGATTGGTAAATGAACTTGGAATGGTTTCAGGTTCTTTCTCTAAATCTGTTTAGTTTATGTTCTGATACACTAGACTTTATGATCAGTATTTACAGATATTACTATTCTTATGTAATATGTGCTTAAATTGAAATTTTCCTAAGTGTTGATTGTTGTCTGATGTGAATTTCTAAACTCTAATAGTGATATGAATGTTTCTGTGATTATTCAATCCAATGAGGATAACTGTGCTAGATGCTGACCTAGTAGTCTCTAATATACTAGAGATCCCATGTTTGAAGTAATTGTTTATGTGGAAATCTTTTAACACAAGCAAATTCTGATATTGAGCTTGGTTAGGTTTACTTTGTGTATCTTATTACTAAGTCACAAACTAGAATAGTGCTTCTTATCTGTTAAGTTCTGATGTGGTAAATCTGATGGATGTACTAAGTGCTGATAAGCCTCACTTATCAAAAGAAAAAGAAAAGAAAAGAAATAAATATCAGGTACTCCTTTGAGATCTAGAGAAAAATGTATGTGGAAGGGAAGACCCAAGTGCATTGCCGGTATTAAGTAATATGCATTAGAAAAACAAAATAAAATATTCTTGGTGACTTTTTACATTCTCTGATTACTGGAGAAATACTCCGATAATAGCATAAATTATGATAGCAGTTGTGACTCACTTACACTGAGAAGCCACTGTGAAAAAGAATGTTAAAAGATGCATAAAATGAGCACAAAACAGTTGAGGTGGACTCATGCATAAACTCATTCTATAGTAGACTTCAGACTAATGACAGATTTTGAGTAAAGTTCTTAGTTATGCCTTATTTCTAAGATATACTGAAGTGAATCAGACTTTACTCTTTGTCTGATATTTAGCTTAAAGCACACACTTACACTCCATATGAATGATGAAAATTACTGTGGTGATCAATGTTGTTTTAGATGAACAGTTTAAGTGTCAGTTGTATAAATTTTGAGGATAAGTTCTGATGGAAGTTCTGATGATTAAGTTTTGTTGAAACTATATCAGTATTTGTGTGAAGAATTACAGAAATAAACATTCACTTTTTGAGTAAAGGAGCCATATTCTGATGACTTTTAAATTCTGATAATAATCAAGTTCTGATGATGACGTGGCAGTATTTATTTCCTTGATTTATTTTTAGGTCAATACTTGAACGGTTATATTTTATCAGAATATTGGTTTAAGTGAGATAAAGACAGTAATAATCATTTGTTTAGTGGGAACAGTTTTTTTTGAAAAACTGCATTTGCATAGTAATCATTACTTATTTCCCGTGCCCATTAACTTTTGTCTTAACTACTGCATGGCTGACATGTGTAACGTCTGTTCCACTTCTCAATAACTACTGTCAAGTGGAGTGTACAAGTAAAAGAGATAAATTATTTTAAAATCTTTTATTTACATTTCTTTCAATCCTCTCTCTCTTTTCTCTTAATCTCTCTCTGACGGTTTTCTATACAGACATTTTATCAAACACCTTTCAAGCACTCTTATTTCTCACTTCTTTTTTCAATGGCACCCAAGGATATAATCTTTAATGGAGCAAAGTTCATCCCTAATAACTATGCTGCCATTCTCACTAAGAGTGAAGCTCCTTCGGAACTTTATTTTATTTAGGATTTCTTATCTCATAGTGAAATTGGGTTCGCTTTGACGCAACCATCCTATTTATCTGGAACTCAAGTTCTGACGTTTTGGCGTACAGGACTTTATGATGATGGTGGTAAGAATGGGACTCCAAGCATCGTGTTTACAGCAAAGGAGGTTGAGTATGTTGTTACTCCGGCAACAGTTCGAAAAGCTCTACACCTACCTGAAAACTGTCAATTCAGTTCTGCTGTTGAGGAGCCATTGCTACAGCAAATGATGGCTAATCTTGGGTATGAACAGAGTTTGGCTAAATTGGGTCAACTCAAACGCCCATATATTCGAAAGGAATGGAGATTCTTCTTCGATTGCATCACGAAGACGTTTGCCAACAAGTGCTCAAATTTTGATGTCATTCCTATTCTGACACAACAAATTGGATATGCACTCTTAAACCAGTCTCATCTTGATTATGCAAAGACTGTGTTATGTTTTATAGGAGATAGAATGAAAGAGGATAGGAATGTAGTTTACTTCACTAGGTTCTGTTAGTTAATCTACAGTCATTGTACTTCAGAAGAACTACAATTAGCAAGTGAACAGATAGAATCATTTAGATTAGCTAAGAGGGCTTTTATAGATCTTTTAACTGCTGACAACAAGAAGGAAGTTTTGAGACCCCTTAGAATTCCTTTATCACTAAAGCAAGCCCTTGTAAATGCTGATGATGCTACCTATTCATTCCTATATCCTGATGTCCATCCCACCAACACACAACAACCATCAGAACCAACCATTAATCAAACACAGCAACCACAGCCATCAGCACATAATCAAGTGAAGCCTTCTTTTTCTAGAGCTAAGAAGACTAAGACAATCCCTCAGTCATAGCAGAAAAGAAGGAAGATAATTTTAAGAGATGAGTCCGATGATGAGGTACAGGTTCAACCATCAGAACCTGTTCCTGAAGTAGCTGAGAGGGTCTCTTCTCAGACAGCTCAAGAAACTGGGAGTTCTAGGCCCCTAAAAAGGCTTAGAAAGCTAAACTCTGATGATGAAGCTCCCAGAGTCTCTCCATCAGCTAAGAGACTTAAAAAGCAAAGAGCAAGGAGGGCTTTAGAATCATCAATCTCTGAAGAAGGAATGGAAGCAGTAGCTGAGGAAGGAGGTCAGGAATCTCTGACCTCAAAAGAACCAGTTGTGATTGAATCTCTTCCCAGTGCTAAACCAGAACATACTGAAGCTCCACAATCTCCAATTCAAGAGCCAGAGACTGCTACATCACCAATGCCTACACCTCATGTGTCTCCTATTCATTCTCCAGTACATGCTGATAATCCAGGTACAAGTGCTGAAATAGATATTCACAACTTGAATGTGCATGAGGTTCTGTACTTGGAAGCTCCAACCATTCCTCAGCAAACTCCACCAACAACTCCACTGCTAGATGCTGATGTACATGCAGATGACTCTTCTATTGCTTAACATACAATTATTCTATCACAAGATGCTGATACTGAAGATTCTGCAAGTTCTGTTGAAGTAAATGCTAACAATACTGGTGAAGCTGCTACAAATGAAAATGCTAATGCAGCTGGTCCTTCAGGACATGCACCTCTACAAACAGTTAATAAAGCTGATTTGATTAAAAAGTTTGTGAGAGAGGATGCACCAGTACCTTGGAGTGAAACCAACAGAGGAAGAGAATGGATCAAGGAATGGAATAAAGTTGATTTTGTTCCTACTGCAAATATTCTTGCTGAGCACCTGGCTAAAGCTGATGAGATGCTGATGAATGATGACTTCAAAGCACAACTCAGAGTTACTGTATTGAGTACCAGGAACCTTCAAGGTCAACACTTAATAACTCAAGCCAAGGTGGACAAAATTCAAGAAACACTACAGCAAGACATGAACTTTAAACTGGATAAGAACAGATTTTTCAAGCCTGCCTTTAACAGAGTTGAGGCTATTGAGAAAGCTCAGGAGAAACAACAAGCTCAGATTGCTGAAGTTCTAAAGAATCAAGCTTCTCAACAAGTTCAACTAAATGAAATCCAATCTTCAGTGGAACTACTTCTCTCTCTCCTACTACCTGATGATGCCAAAAAGAGGGAGAAGGTGGTTAAGTCCAAATGCTCTACTGATTTAGCACTGAAGAAAAAGGATGATGTAAATGATGACCAGGGAAACTCTAAAAAGGGTAGAGGTCATGGTCAAGGCAAAGACTCTTTATCTAGGAAAGCAAGAACTTCTACACAAAGATCAAGCTCTGATGCTGATAAAAGAATAAGTTCTGATAAACAAGTTCTGACTAAGCCTGATGTTCTAATACAAGGTGAAAGTCAAGAATCACAGAAGTTTATACAGACACTGAAGCTCAAGGGGAAGTAAACAACAGTCTACTATCAAGACCCCAAGATACAGGAGCTGGATGAAGAAATTTCAAAAAGACTATTTCTCAAAGACAATCCAGGAATGGACTTTGAAAGTCTGAAGGGAGAAGAGGCCATACTTAAAGTAGAAAATGTCAAATCCAAGTCTAAATTACTGCAAAGAAACCTCCAAAGCCTAAGGGCATTGTGATTAAAGAGAATACAAAATCTGAGACAACTAAATCCACATCCAAAGCCAAATCACAAGTGGAGATAGATCCAAGGTTCAAGGGCAAAGCTAAAGTTGATGATTCTGTAAAAATCTATCTGCCAATCATAAATGAACAAGTAAATGCTGATGAAGATACTAGTCTGATTTTAAAGAAGAAGAAGAATATTCAAACAACCTCTGATAGAGCTCATGTTGTTCAAGATCGGGACTTAGTAAATTCTGATATTACAATGAAGCAAGCAACTCTGACAGAGCTCAAGTTGTCTTGATATCAAAAGATAAAGAAGAATTAACCTCTAACATTGCTCATGTTAAAACATCAACAGTTCTGCTACCTGGGTTCACTAAAGCTCAACAATCTACTCAACCTTTAAAGACTACATCAAGTGGTTTTGAAGCAATAGTTATTCTAGGAAAGGAAGCTAAAGAAAAATCAGGATTGGGTAGTTCTAATGAAAGAAGAATACACAACACTACCAATGATCCAACTTCCTTAAGTGCACCAGGAGTAGGAACAACTCTTGAAAGATTGAATCAATTAGAGCCTGTACAAATGGTCTACCACTCTGTGCTAAAAGAAGATATCATGCTATACTTCATGACAGATGGGAGGGTATTCCAGATAAGAAAAGATGTTATTCGTTTGAAGTACTTTGAAGAATTACAACATGTGTTATTTCTACTTCAAGTGAAGAACAGATCAACAGATGTTATACTCTGTAAAGTCTGATAGGCCATACTATCCTAAGTACAGAGCTCACAATGGTGAACTAGTTGAGATGAAGCCCAATACCGCTAAAATCACTACATTTTTGGGTATTAAGGGTGTTGAATTTAATCTGGAGTCTGACAAAGCTTATCTGATCAGATTAGATCAACATATAAGGAAAGCAAAGATTAATGATCTCAGGGCTGCTATCTTTCAGATAGGAGAAGATACAGCTGAACTTAAAGATGAAAAAAGGAGGATGCAGAATGAACTTGAATATGCTGAGAGGAGTTTGTTAAAGAACTATATCAGAACAACTCCTGATATTCGAGAGATCACACACTGAAGCCAAGTCAAGGACTACAACTGTTAAATTTTGAAGTATATACAGGCTAAAGCTGATATCAGACTTTAAGGATGGTAAAAGCTACACGGACTGTGAGTTGTAGTTATCTAGTCAAATTCTCATATGCATTTGTACTTAATGTTTTTGACATCATCAAATATCTATTGAACTTGTATATTATGCTAATTTACAAGTTGGGGGAGATTGTTAGATATATTTGTGATGTCATGTCTAATAATGATTTGTGTTTAGTTTTCAGATCTTGACTAATAGGACAAATCAGGACTTAACTGGAAATCAGTACTCATACTGAAATCAGAACTTAAGATATCAGAACTTAAGTTATCAGAACTTAAGTTATCAGAACTTAAGTTATCAGAAGATAATCAGGTAAGGAAGGCGGCTGATTGAAAGGAAAGAAAATCAAGACTAAAACAAGAAGAGATATGCATGGAGAAGAATTTAATGAAGAATAGAGGACTTGAGGAAAAGATAACTAATTGATATATGTTAGGATACAGAATCATATTCGATATCAATTAGAAGATTATCTTGTAACTGTGTGTCTATATAAACACAGCATAGGGTTTATACTATATGTGTTATCATTATCGAGAATATTATTTTTTGTAACCTAGCAGCTCTCGTGATATTTGTTCATCACTGAGAGGGAACAGTTCCATTGCAATACTGTTTTATTAATAAAATTATTCTTTGTTTCATACTTGTGCTCTTAATTCGATTTGATTGTACTATACACTGTATTCAACCTCCTTCTACAGTGTGTGTGACCTAACAATGCGGGAAGACTGTTTATGATAACATCTTCAGTGTTGTCCAAAAACTGGTGTATTCAATGGCCTACAACAGACATCTCAATGTTGGAAGCTTGATCTTTGAGGAGCTAAGCACCAGGCTCACTATGCCATTGGTAAACAGAGGTAAGGAAATCTTCTTCCCTAGGTTTATTATGTCTGCTTTAAATCATAAAGGTAATGACATACATATGTTAGATGGTATAGATAGAAATCAAATAGGCATTTGCAAACAACTGTCCAAAATTCTATTTGGCTCAGTATTTGCAAAGAATCAGGTAAAGGTGAGTCTAAATGTCACTGACTTCATGTTGGAGAAATTTAGAACTTACCCTTACCCTATGCTTGATATGAGAATTAGTGTTATTTCTAGTATAACTATGGCTCCTGCTCTTGTAGAAGCACCCAAATAGGACAACCCATATGGGTCTTCCACAGCTGAAAACCTTCTTTCAAAACCACTAGAGGCTAGAAAACCAACTGTTTCATCCTCTCAAAAGGATGGAGTTAGTAAAAAGAAGAGGAAGCAACCAACCTTGGTAGTAGTTAGTGAGAGTGGTGAAGATTAAACAGAAACTATGTCACCCTTGGTCAAGAAGCCAAAGAAGCAAAAGAAAATTGAGCTGACCACTCAAGTGACCACCTCTGCATCTTCACAAAAAGATGCAGTTGTACAAATATGGGCTAATCAGACTCTAGTGGCATCTTCTCAACAAGGTGTCACTATTGAATCAAGCATTCTCCCCAATGCACCATGTAATGAGTCTGCACCCCCTCTTGAGAAAGTGTTGTTACAAAAATAAAACTTAGTAGTCTATTGCAATATTTTGAAAATATTGCATAAAATCAGGAAGTCTTGCAAGGGAGAAAATATTTTTGAAATTTTCGGAACAATTGCAATACTTTAGCAAAGTGTCACAATAGATGAAATGCTTTTTACCGTAAAATTCTGTAATTAGCACAAAAAATAGAGGCGGGATACTGAAATTTCATTGGGTGGGATACGGAAATTTTATTCATCATCTCTCTCATTCATTTTAAAAAAAAACAAAAAAATACTCTCATCTCTATCATTTCTCAGTACAAACTCTCTCTCTCTCTCTCTCTCTCTCTCTCTCCCGACATCTCTCTCTCTCTCTCATTTCCTCTTTATTTCTCTCTAAACACACTTCTCTCATCAACAATTGAGTAGAAGCCCCAAAACCCCAAACCTAATTGAGCAAAAATTTGAGCAGCAATCTTCAATTAGAGGTAAAATACTCATTTTTTGTGATTATACGTGTATATGTATGGATGCATGTGAATATATCTGTCAATTTTTTGGATTTTTGGTTTTATTAGTTGAATTTATGTCCAATTTGTTATATTTTGTGTTAACTGAACCTCGAGAAAGATGAGAACTGTATTATTTTTGATTTTTTGAATATTGTTCATTGATGAGCACTGTTTATTCTGTTCATTGCAGTAAATTAGTCGTTAGCCTCTTGGAAAAATTAGTCGTACTATTAATATGAACTGTGTCAAATTATTCATATTTTTGATGTACTGTGTTTTTTATAAAATATTGTTTCCATGTGGTGAGTTTTTTTATAAAATATCATGTTTGTATTGATATGGTTGTCTTGTTTTTTGTCCAATTTATTCATGTAGAAAATGGATGTTGAAGGAGAGAAATGGATATTTCTTCCTAAGTACAGTGATAATTATAGGAAGAGGTGGAAGATTTTGTCACCAAAGCATTTTCTAAATATGCCGTAGGAAACAAGTTAACTTGTCCTTGTAAAACCTGAAGTAATCATTTATGGAGTGATTCCAAGGGTATACGTGAGCATCTCATATGTAATGGTCCTTGTCCCCATTCTATTGAATGGATTTATGAGGTGTCAACCCTTAGGATAGAAAATATTGTCGACGACATAAATGAGATGAATACTGATATAGGTATGGGTTTAGGCGAGTTCGAGGAGATGATGCAAAATGTATATGGAACTGGAAATGATACATTGAACATGGAGTTAGAAAGGGAATGAATGCTGACGCAAGAAAATTTTATAGGCTAGTTCAGGAGGGTAGGCAGCCTTTATATCCCGAGTCTAAAAATTTTACTCGTTTAAGTTTCATAGTTAGGCTTTACCAACTAAAGTGCATTCATGGATTTAGCGAGTCGGCATTTAGCGATTTGCATGACTTAATAAATGAGGCTTTTCCCAACGTGAGTTAATAAATGAGGCTTTTCCCAACGTAAATATGTCGTCATCTTTCAATTCGGCCAAGGGTATGATTAAAGACTTGGGTCTTGATTACCAAAAAATTCATGCATGGCCAAATGACTACATGCTATTTTGGGCTGAAAATGAGGGGCTGGATATTTGCAAAAGTGTAAAACATCAAGGTGGAAAGTAGTTAAAGATAAGAATGGGCTTAATATGAACATATCTAAGTCGAAGGAACATAAAATCTCAGCTAAAGTGCTGTGGTAATTTCCTTTAAAGCTAATGTTGTAGAGAATGTTCTTAAGCTCTGATTTTTCTGACTCAATGACATGGCATGCTTTAGCACGAAAAAGGGATGGCAAGTTGAGGCATCCGGCTGACGGCCAGGGCTGGAAGTTGCTAGATACCAAATATCCAGAATTCGGGGCACAAATGCAGAATGTTAGGTTAGGATTAGCCGCCGACAGATTTAATCCTTATCGGTCAATGAATATTTCTCACAGTACCTGGCCAGTTGTGCTAGTGAATTACAACCGTCCCCCTTGGTTAATCATGAAACCGAAAAATTTAATTCTTTTAACCTTAATCCCTGGTCCTGTTTATCCTGGCAACGAAATTGATGTTTATATGCAGCCGTTGGTTAAAGAGTTGAAAGAATTATGGGAGGTTGGGATAGAAACTTATGATGCAAGGGTAGACAACACATTTAGGCTGCACGCAAGCCTCTTATGGACGATAAGTGACTTTTCGGGATTGGCGGTTTTATCGGATTGGAGCACGAAAGGTAAATTGGCTTGCCCTTCGTGCCACTACGAGACCTCATCAACATATTTAAAACATAGCAAAAAGGTTGTATATTTAAAAAAAACAGGAAATTTCTTCCTCCCGACCACAAGTGCAGGTCTGATAGGCGGAGATTTAATGGAGATATGGAATTGCTAGGAAGTCCTGAACTGTTAACAGGAACAGAGATTGAGGAACTGTTGCGTGGCTATGAAAATGACTTCAGGAAGCAATAGAAAAAGCATATGGATTCTTCATCAGATTTCCCTTTGAAAAAAAGTCCATCTTTTTCGAGTTACCATATTGGAGCAATAATATGGTAAGGCATAACTTAGATGTTATGCATATTGAGAAGAACATTTGTGATAAAATTTTGGGTACTTTGTTAAATATCGGGGGCAAGACAAAAGATCACCTTAATGCTCGTCAAGATTTGGAAGAAATGGGGATTAGGAAAGTTCTTCATCCTGTCAAATGTGATGATAATAATCATGTTAAAATTAGAGCAGCTAGTTTTGATATGACAAAAAAAGGAAAAGAAATTTTTTGTATAGTTCTGATGAATGCTAAGGTACCACACGGATCTGCCTCTAATATTAGCCATTGCGTTCATATGAATAAGCGGAAGATAACAGGTTATAAGAGTCACGACACACATTTTATTCTTCAATTTATGTTATAATTTACACTGGTTAAAATTCTAAAATAAGAGGTATCAATACATTCAATGAGGTTGAGGGCATTTTTCCGGGGTATATGTGGCGAAGTCATCGAATTAGAAGATGTTGAGAAGTTGCAAAAATAAATAATTGAGATACTTTGTGAACTTAAAATGATCTTTTCACCTGCGTTTTTTGACATAATGGTTCACTTACCAATTCACTTGTGTAAGGAAATCGAATTCAGTGGATCAGTGCACTTAAGGTGGATGTTTGAAGTTTAAAGGTATTTGTGCAAATTTAAAATCTTATGTTCGAAATAGGAGAAAACTAGAGGGGTGCATAGCAGAGGGGTACTTGGTAGAGGAATGTTTGACATTTTGTTCTAGATTTTTTGATGAGCAATGTGAAAACAAAAGTGATCAGAATGACTGTAATAAGAATGCTGGATATACCATTGGATCTCATAAAAATAAAGAAGGGAAGTCTACACATCTCGAAGAAAAAGCATGGACTAACGCTCATCGTTATATATTATTCAACTGTGACAATGATGAAATCGAGATGCTTAAAAAGTAAGTTATTCAGGGCACAAAGAAAGTTGATCAAAATTTTATAAAACTGTAAACCATCATAATTTTATGCTAATAGGGTGTTATTATGATTGTAGTGAACACCGTACCTTGGTTGAATAAGATGCGAAGAACACATGCAACTGAATTTCACAAGTGGTTAAAAGAAGTGGTTCTAAATAAAGATGACGTATCAATGGAATTGTCCTATTTAGCAAGAGGGCCTCATCGGGCAGCTAAGAAATTTACGGGGTATATGGTCAATGGCTTCCGATTTCACACCAAGCACATAGATAGTAGGTGTACTACAAAGAATAATGGTGTCTTCCTCACTGCATTAACCAGTAGTTTCGCGAGTGTTAAAGACAAAAATCCAGTAGTTGGGGAAGTTGGTTACTATGGCGCAATTGAGGAAATCATTGAAGTTGATTACTGGATAGCATTGACTGTAGTTTTATTTAGTTGTTTCTGGTATAAAAAAGAAAATGATTTTCATGGGTTAATAAGAGTAAACTTTAATAAATTATATGAAAACGATGAGCCATTCGTTCTAGCTATACAAGTACAACAAGTCTTCTATATTGAAGATCTTACTGGAAAAAAAATGCATTTTGTTATTAAGAAATTCTGAAAGATCAATATTCTGAAATAGAGGATGAGATAAATGCAGTAGAAGATATGTCATAGGTTATGTCTTGCGAGGACAAGTAGCTACAGATGATATCACGAGTTGGTGCAAAGATGATGTTCCGATAAAACAAATCCTGGTTACCCCTGATGAAGAACTAGATAATAATGAAATTTGACAAAAAGAGAATTTATTTCCTCTTGATAGTTGTGCTACTTTCTATTTTTCTGTAAAATTTATTTGTGGCAGTTTAAATTAAAAGAATCAGTTGTACTCCTCTTAGTCGTAAATGAATGTTATATTTAGTTCTGATAAACGAAGCTACATGAACTCTGAATATCCAGAGAGAATGAAGAAGACATGTAAAACTTTATTTAGAATATTACTAATCAGGATTTGCACATAAGAAATCAGGATTTGCACATAACGAATCATGATTTGCACATAACGAATCAGGATTTGCACTCGAATCAGGATTTGCATTCTCTGATCAGGATTTGCACTCTGATGCATCATGATTTGCACTCTGATGCATCAGGATTTCAATAAGTTCTTTTTTAAAACTGATTTTTTTCTGTTTCTTTTAGTCACAATTCTGTTGTGTTTCCATTCTTCGTGTTTTCATATTTTTGTTGTAAAATTTAATTGAGGAAGTTTAAATTAAAAGAATCAGCTGCATTCCCCTTTGTCATAACTGGATATTGTATTTTACTTTATTTTTTTTGTATTTCACTTGGTCGTATTTGTGATGTTTCAATTACTAATTTGTGTTACTATTTTTTTATTTTCAGGATGGCGGCTAATGATTACATTCTCAGGTTTTTTCACAAGGGATAATTCACAAAGACAAGACACGTAGGTTGGTTATGTAAAGAGATAGTGGAATATGTTGATTCTGATAGATTCTCGTACACGATCGTGATGGAATACATGAAGGATGATCTGCAATATAGGAAAATAGGCGGTGTTTATGTGAAAAAGGTGCCAAGTGATTGAAAACTTGTTGACAATGATAGCGACTTACAAGAGTTTGCAAAGAAAGTTGAAGGAGATAGGTTGGATTTTTATGTTGATGAGATTGTTGAAAAATCTATAGAGCCAAATCCACATATACAGCCACATGTGGTTGTGCGACCAAGAACTCTTTTCTTTAAAGGTAAATTTATTTTGTTGAGTTGCGTTCACAGTTTTTGGTTATTACTTGTGTATGATTGTGTCAAAATGATTTTTTATATCCACTTATTGCCCCAACAGGTTTAGAAGCAAAGCGTAAGTTTTTGACAATAGACGGACTGCAGGAACAGAGAACAAATCGCCGTTTGGTTCTTGATAATACTGAAGCTGAGAAAGAACAGGGAAACTCAAAGTAAGTTCTTGTAAAGGTAATAAATTCAAATCTGATAATTTTTCTTTTATCATATAAGCTAGAGGTCTATTTTAAAATTTACATAAAACTTTATCAGATAATAGAGTATGAGAAGAAAAGGATGTTGCAGGTATTGGAAAATAAAAATAAGATTCGAGAGTTGGGATTAAAAAAGATGGTTGATGGTCTGAATAAGAAAATTGTCAAAGAAAAAGCTCAAGTGGATGATGAGTTAGAATTTAATGGGGAGTACGTTTCCGGACAAGATAGTTGCGAAGCAGAAGATGGCGAAAATATGGTTGCTAAGAAGATTAAAGATAAAAAGGTGAAGAAAGTTACCAATACTGGTGGCAGGGCGCCAATGACACGTTCAAGGACCATAGGTCCTTCATCTACACAGGTACAAGTATAAGAATTTTATTTGTGTTAATACCATTTTAGCAATTTTTGGTTCTTACTAATTTTATTTCTGTTAATAACCACTAACAGTCTGAAAACTCACCTCATCCCCCATATCGAAAGGCAACCCATTCGAAACTGAGGTTCCAGTAACTGAACTATCATCCTCTGTTTTACCACCTCCCCTTCTCTTGCCTAAAAATATATCACCAACCTTTCCTGAGAGAGTGGCATCTCCTAAAAAGTATGTTAATCAAGGAATTGGTTCAATGGAGGCTTATAACTTGATGAAAGAATCCAGAATACATTAGAAAAAGAAAAAAGCCAAGCTGTTGATGGTGGTTAGGCATCGGATTAACAAATTCACGAGGAAGCCACATCTCAATATTGTAATTATTTGTTTTTGTTGATGTTAGCTTTGCTTCAAAAATTGAATAGGTTCTTGGCTGAAGTTTCTTTTACTAATTTTTGGTTCAGAAAAAAAGATGAAGCGTAGAGAACCTACATTAATGAATGTTGTGGACACAAGAAGTGAAGATGAGAACAAGATTATTAAGCTGAACAAGGAGTTTCAGTGGTGGCTAATGATGACAAGACCTTGTCTGAATTCAAGGACTTTTTGGGGACATTAGGTAGGCATCTTTCCCACTTGATTCAATAAACTGGCATAAAGTTCCTGAACAACTGAAGGACGATTTATGAAAATTTGTGAAGGTAAACACACAAATTAATCTTCGTATAATCTTTGTTTTTTTATTTTTGTTAATAGTATATGATTAATTAAAATCCAAACTCTATGTCCCTGAGATGTAAATGCCAGTTAATAATCTAACCTATTTTAATTAGATAAAATATGAGATTCCCGAAGAAGGAAGAACCTACACATTACAGACCATTGGTGCTTTGTGGAGGCTGCACAAAAGCTGGGTTAAGCAGAATTATTATCTTGCTTATGAAAATGATGAGGATAGGCTAAAAACAAGCCTAATGTCATTCCACTTGAAGAATTCAAGGTGCTGATTAAATACTAAGGGAATGAAGGAGTCCAGGTATATATATTTATATATCGATCAGTTAGCTAGATGTCCACCTTATCATAATGATTTTTAAAAAAATTGGTGAAGTGATTTTATGTTTTTGCACCTTAATGAATGATCAGGACCGAGCTAAGAAAAATGCAAAAAATCATACGTTGATAGTAGAAACACACATAGCCGGTCGTAAAAGTTTTGCTCAAATTGGCAAGAAAATTGTATGTCCATCATTCTTTTCCTCTGTTTTAATCCTCGCTTTTGTATTTTTTTGCATTATAATGGTTTAACATTGCCATTCCTCGCTTTTTTTCACAGAAAGTAAAAAAAGAAACTTGATCCAAAAGAATTAGCTCCAAAAGATGATATTTACTCCAACACTCGCAAACGGAAACCAGGACGACAGTATAAGGTAATATCACAATTAAGTAACTATTTTAGTACTTTCCATCTTTACAAGATTATGTGGTTTTCCTTATTCAGAGAGGCGTTCAATTATAACGTGTTTGTGATATTGTTTATTCATGTTTATTGGTAGACTCCAAATATAGAAGATATTAGTGATGACCAAGTCAAAAAACCCAGCCATGGTCCCAATTGGCTTCTAGGCAGATCCAAAAAATGTAGAAAAATGAAAAAAGATCAGCAATAACAGCTTTTAGTTCCAGTACTCCTGCTGATATGGAGGATTCGGAAAAGGCGATAAGGGTTCTGAAAAGGTTACCAAGGTCATAGTAAAGCTGGGAGAAATCAATTCAGACTTTAAACAACTTGATCTTGAAGAATTATGTGTGGATCAAAGTGAGGACAACAATGAAGAAGAGGATGATGATCGTGAGGCTGAAAGCGACGAAGATGATTTCAATGAAATTGATTATGCTTGATATTGTTCAGTACTTTTATTTAAAATATGCGTACTTTTGGTATGTTGCTACTTAGACATGAAAGACTAATTAGTTTTATCTAGATTTATGATGTGTACGTTGACTATGTGTTTCGACTTTGGATTTATTATTTTCTAGATGCAAGCAGATCTTGTGGTATTAGCCAATTGTTTGGGCTTTATTGACTTGTATTTTGTTGGATTTGAAAGAAATGTGAAATCAGGTTTATATGATTTTTGGGATGGTTATTGATATTTCAAACAGGATATTGCAATTTAGACTAATACAAAGTGTTGCAAATAAATGTTGCTAAAACTTTTTAAGGCATTACAATAGAAACACATGTGTTGCAATAAAATATTGCTAAAAAAATATAAAGTGTGTCAGTAAGGAAAAGTGTTACATGAAAGTGTTGCAAAAAATTGACTTTTTTAACACATTAAAGTAAAATATGCTACAGAAATATGTTGTAGTAGTTTATTGCAACACCATAAAAGTGTTACTAAAACAGGACAAAATGTTGCAATAAACCAGGCTATTGTAATACATTAAAATATTGCAATGACTACAAAAAAATTGCTATAGGGGTCTATTGCAACGACAGCAAATGCAACGCTGAATTTTAGCAAAAACATTGAAAAACATGTATTGCAACACATTTATGGTCTTTTAATACACTTTTTTGGTGTTGTAATAGCCCATATATGGTGTAGTGTTGGTTGACACTCATAGAGAGCACATCTATTGAAACTCCCTCATCTATTCAGGGGGAGTTTTCAACACTCATGCCTGAGCTCACAAATCTCATTTCTCAATTTTTTTCTAATTTTAGTGAAGGACTTGAATCATCTTTTCAAGTCCTGCCAAAATTAAGTGACACAGTTCATGAATCTGTGATCACCACTCAGGCACAATCTTCAGTTGGTGAGAGGCTACATGCCGAGGTAGACCTTGATGATACCAAAACAAATATAGGGGTTTCATCAGTTTTTACTGAAGATCCTGTGCAAGTTTCTAAAGCACCTTCCTGTGCACCACACTCTTCACAGACTGATAGGTTTGAAGGTAGTACTCTTGAGGGAGAGCTACTCAAATCCTCTCCAATTCAATTGGAGGTTTCTCATGTAGAAACAACTCCCCTCAAAACCCTAGCTGAAATTGCTTTTTCAATTGAGGCTAGGAGTTCAATTGCCAGTGATCCAGCTATTTGGGAGGCAAGTACTCAAGCACATTCAAGTGCTAGTTCCCTACAAAAGGAATAAGGATTTGAGGCCATGGTACATGACAGTAACCTGGTCAACTCCCCTCCAATTCCAATGGAGGTTCACTTATCAAGTGAACAACAAACTATCAAAAACATAGTTTCTACTGTGAGTCAAACTGTGACAGCCTTCACAGGTGGTACCTTACCTACTATACCATCAACCTGAACTCCACCTTTAACAGACACCAACCAACCTTCAACTTTAACACAACCTTCACACCTCTTATCTCAATGACTGCAAAATAATGAAACTCTAACTATAGATGAGATGCTAGTAGAACAAATTAAAGGGTTTGATAATATTGCTCAACAACTGCTCACATCCAACATGACAAACCAAGACTACCAAGCCATCATTCTCACCTACAAGGAGGAAGTTAAAAAATAGCAAGATAAAATTATGGATGAAGCTATCAGGGATGGCAATGTAGATGCCTGGCTCTCCAAAACATTTTCTATTAAAATGGAGGAGGCACTTACAAGGTTTAGGGAGAAGTACATCACAATTCTTGGAAGCAATGCTACGGTGCTCACTTCATAGGAATTTTATGATTCCATCACAGAAGTCTACAAATCTCAACTCAAACCTTCAATTTTATTGGAAAGGCTATAAAAAAGACTCTGAATGGTCATCAAGATACAGTGAAGGAGTTAGTGAATAGGAGAATTGATGAACTGATGCCTATACTAAATGACATGAAGACCAGATACATCAAGTTCTCAGACAAACTTCAAACTCTCTCTTTCACTCCTGTTGAAGACATCATCAAGAGATTAAAGGACTCTTTCATTGCCATTCATAATGTGGTCCAACAACAAATCTCAAACAACAATGACAACAAGGTCAAGTTGGATCAGTTATTCAAGGCTAGGTATGAGCCTTCTGCACTGGTCATGGAGGAGATCAGAAATGCAGTGCACAATACTTTAGGTACCTCTCTTTCATCAAGCTCACAGACTAATCCTTCTACTTTTACAAATCTTCAAGTTCAATCTCTCCAACATCAAGTGACTGAGCTACAAGCTTCAAATGCTTCTCTCACTACTCAAGTTTCTCAACTCACTTCTCTAGTCCAAAGTCAACAGCAGGATATCAAGTCCCTAACAAACTCCTAAAATTATTTTCAGATACAAACCAATGTGTCTCTAAGAGCTATTGTGGGTGCTTTGAAAGTTCCACTACAAGAAACACCTCAAATGGTAAGGGCCCAGATCCCTCAACACTCAACCTTACCCGCTACCAAGCCTAAGGGGGAGATGATGGAACCCAAGCCAAAATCCAGCCAATCAAGAAAAAGTGAAGATGACATTGGATTTGAAATACTCAAGATGGCTGCTGAAGGCCCTTGCCTTGACAAGGAGTTTGCTGAATTTCTAGAAGTCCTGAGAGTCTCCCTCAATTTCAATCATTTTTCATACAAGAAGGTTGTGGACAAAAACATAAATTTCCTAAGGGTGGTGCTAGTGACCAAACATAACTTCAAAGAAAAGAAAGTGGTTGTAAATGTAAATGACTCAGGTGTTGACAGGTTCATGCAGGTGTCCCTATCTTTTCTGCAATCAAGAAGGGCATCTGAACTGGATGTATTCATCAACAAAGTCAGGGTGATGAGTCCAGAAGACACCCTTTTGCTTCATGAGCTTAAAAATGGTCAAATAGGCATTTTTCCTGAACCCTATCTATAGCCAAACAAATGAGTGGCCTATATCTGCCCCAACACTAGAAGATGCAAACACTTCCAACTGTCTAAACACTGTGTCAGGGGCAACAAGAAGCTGATGATGACTTTGGAAACTGTGTTGAAGACCAAGAAGAACAAAACCAATGAGGATGTGGAGAAGATAAAGATCTTTGCTAGATATCTGAAAAATGCAGATACTATGCTACCAAAAACTCAAATATATCAAAAAGATGATGACTTGGATGACGATGAGCAAAGAAAAGATGAGCATAAATTTTTTAGTTCAAATCCAATCCAGTCAAGCAAATGTAGTGGGAGTTATAAGGATGAAAAATCTAGCAAGGATGATAAAAATAAGGGAAAGGATGAGAAGAATGGAAAAGATGACAGTAATAAGAAGAAGAAGGATGAAGGAGATGGAAGAGATGCAAAGAAAACACAGTGATCCAAACATCCAAAACCTTGCCAATCCAAACTCAAACACCTAGCCAAACACTATCTCAAAATATCCAAACCTCTAAGCCTAAGTACATGTATAAACCAACTGCAAATTCTCTACTTAAGATTCCTATAAAAGCAAACCAAACCTTCTTAAAGAAACTCTCCAAACCACCTTCATTTAAACCTCCAACCAAAACTCATTTTAAGTTTTCAGGAAGAAAACTAAAAATAATTCAAGTTAAAGTCGGTGCACTGTGGGTTTGCTTTAATCAAAGTGACTTTCTACCTATCTCAGAAAATATAACAGATGATGACTACCATAAACAGTTAGCTGAAGATATAGTCAAAGTCTGTGTCATATCTTTGGGAGAAGTCGGAATTTACTTCAAGGATGGCACCTTCAATTTGTTGAACAAAGAAGTTATTGAGAACTACTCAACTGCAGAACTTGAGACGGTGATAAGTTTGATGAGTGCAAGGGATGCTTTTACAAGAATGAGGAATACAGAGTTAGTGTTAGGAATATATGTGCATTAGTTTGATGATATGTTTAACAAAACACTTAAGTAGAAGTTTAGTGTTTGCAGCCTCAACGGATAAGACCACTTTGGCTATCCGTTGATGGTGCAGCTTTACTTAGAAATAAGTCTAGTGTTGTAGCACATTTCAGTCTCTGTATTTAAGATATAATTCTTAGAAGTTGAGAGAAAATATAAGTCATGTTGACTACTAGAAGATATGCAAATAGGAAGGCCAATTGTAAATATTTCATGCCTTGTAATTTTGTATAAATGAAGTGGTATCAACGGATGTCTTAAAGACCTTCAACGGATGAGAAACAAAGCTTCAACGGATGTCTCTAAAGCTTCAACGGATAGAGCTTCAACTGCTAACACATCAACGGATAAAGCCATCAACGGATGAAGGCTTCAACGGATGTTCTGTTAAATAGCAGTTGATAAGTGGTAGTTGTAACAGCAGACAGAGGCACATGGGTTGACAGAGATAACTGAAATGTGGAAGCCTAATTTCAGGAACATCAGAAAAAGCAGTCGTTCTACTCTAGTACAAAGAGGCAATAGTCAACAAAGTACTTGAGTGATATGGAGAAGAAACAAGTGGAGAACTTATTTTATTATTGTATTTTATCTTTGTCTTCACTGGTACACTTGGTGATATATAAACCAAGTAGCAGCTAGTAATTAGATAAGAATTTTTCCAGTGCTGTTTAGAAAAATCTTGAGAGAAAAATTATCTAGTTTGTACTAGGACGCAGCTGTGATCAACATCTTGAATCACAGATTTTCTGAAATACCATCTCTGGTGGAACAACAAATCCACCAGAAAAGTTTTTAAGGTCTGTTGTGTTCTTTACATTAGTGCTTGAATATATATCTGTCTGTATTAGCTTAAAGCAATTCACACACTCGTTTATCTTGAACACAAAGCCTTTAAAACTGCTCAAAACTTGAAAAAGTTTTGAGATTTACATTCAACCCCCCTTCTGTAAATCGCATTGTTAGTCCACTAGGAATAACAGTTAGCTGAGAGGGTGAGAGAGAGAAATTAAAGACATACAAGGGAAAAAGTTGAGAGGGAAGAAAATGAAAGAAATTATGCTCAGGAAATTAAGATGTTTGAGCAAAGGTCAAATGAAGTAAAGGCTAAGGGATTGAGCAAGGTGCCTCAAAATGGTGTGTTTTTGTACATCAAGACTCACAAGTTATCAAGGTATATAATCATTTATCTTTATAGTTACTCCTTAGGTGAATGGCTCAGGCTATTGGGAGCTCTAAGAGGAACTAAAATTATTAACGAACTTGAGTGCCTAGTCAGACTCAAACATCTAATGAGAGAATAACCAGGCTATGAGAATTTCAGATGATCATGTAATTCAATTCTTTATGTAACTGCAAGAATGTATAAAACATGTACTCTATAAATTTTTTAGTCTTATTTTATTTAATTTTAGCTTGATGTTAGTCTTGTTATCGGGCATGAATTTGTGAAAACTATTCTTCTCACAAATTGGGGGAGATTGTTGTGCAAGACATGTCTTTACATAACAAAACTAAGTTATCTTGGCAACCCTAAGGATAAGTTGTATGATAATCTAATTATATTCTGTAATTGTATTTCTTGAGTGTGTAAAAATATTAAGTAGATTAGACTGTAGGATTTTTTTATGAACAAATATCAAGCTAAGGAATAAACTCTGGAAGAAGATCATTTCTGATCATGCCTCAAAGAGAAGTATAAAAGCTTGGAGTTGAATAATGTTGTTCTAGAAAAATGTTTTAAGTCAGATATCGACAAGTCACAGATCAAGGAATATCAAGAAGTATGTCGAGAAGTCTAAAATGATTTATAGAGAAGTCCCAAGAGATATCGACAAGTCAAATCCTCATGTAAAGAACTAGAGATATCGACATGTCAAAAGCTTATGTAGAGAACTGGAGATATCGATAAGTCAATTCTTCATGTAGAGAACTAGAGATATCGACAAGTCAAATCCTCATGTAGAGAACTAGAGATATCGACAAGTCAAAAGCTTATGTAGAGAACTGGTGATATCCAAGTCAATTCTTCATGTAGAGAACTAGAAATATCGACAAGTCAAATCCTCATGTAGAGAACTAGAGATATCGACAAGTCAAAAGCTTATGTACAGAACTAAAGATATCGAAAAGTCATTCTACTTGTAGAGAAATGGAGACCTCAATAAGTTAAAAACACATGTAGAAAACTCAAGATATCGATAAGTCATTTTACTTATCGATATGTGACATCTCTATATAACCAAAGAGATCTCGACAAACAACTTCATAATTCAAAATGTAGACAACTTGAAGATCCAAGTTTATCAGTCAACATACAATTCTATCACTGAATTGGAAAGCCTACAAATGTAGTTTGAAGAATACAAGATCAATGACCAAGATGAACTGGAAAAATGAGGGTTACAAACCTAATAGATTTTGCATAGATTTGCTAATACTGGAAATAGAAATATACAAATTAGCTTTATAAACTATGTTAGTCCATTTTAGTGCAAGTTTTATAAAACTGTGCATGTTGATCTATAAAGTATGTCACAGGTCCTTTGTTTAGAAGTAAAAAATAGATCTAGAAAATTTTGTATTCTCTCAAGAGTAGAAGCTGAGTCTTTATTTCTAAGAACACAGATTTGTAGCAAGACAAATTTGATTTAATATTAATCAAGTGAGTTTTTGATAATTGCTTGTGTGTTTTGCATTTATTATTTCATCAACTACAAGTTCATACAACTGTCTTGTTCCTTAAGCCAAAATCTATCACAGTTAATTCAAAATCAAGAAAACACATTCATCCCCTCTGTGTTGCATTTCATACCTTACAGCCCCCAGACCGGTTTTGATCGGGCATGCAAGGAATTTTTTATGAAAACACTATTTTATTGAAAATATTTAAGTTCGGCAACTAAATGAACATGTTTATAGAATAATACGTTTTATAAATATTATTCAAATATATACAATATATTTATTATATCTTCTTTCATGAATCATACAATAAAGTGTATAAATACAGTAAAACCTCTGTAAATTAATACTCGATTAATTAATAATCTCTCTAAATTAATAATTTTATCCGGTCCCGACTTGGGCCAGTTCAAAAAATGATCAATTTCGATAAGATAATAAGATAATAATTTTTTTGAAAACCCTGTATAAAAATATGGTCCCAATAAAACTATAAATTAATAATTCCCTTATATTCATAAAAATATAGCTATTACATCTTTGTAAAATATGATTCAATTGTAGTTTGCTTTTTCATATAATTTAAATCAACATGAAGCTCATCCCTAATCTTCCTTATTGCATCCAAAAGCTCAGGTGTGGTGCTTTCATGTTGCATCAAAAAGTTATTAAGCATTTTTGATGTCTTGAGTGCTTCTTTACGTGTAACTGTCTCCAACGGTGTTGTATCGTCTTCAAGATCATCTTCAACACTATTTTCAAGGATGGTGTTTGCAATCTCTTCTATACTCTGGACCTCGGAACATGATTCATTTTCACCCGGATAATCTAAGAAGTTATTAACATCCATTTTATTACGATAACCTAGATCCTTAATCATCACCTCAAGTTCATGAATGTATTCTTCCGGAGTTGTATGTTCATTTAAATTGCTCGAAACTTCATCTATGGAACGAAAAATTTAAACTTCATTTAAATTGTACAATTCATTTTATTTAAATTTATGTGAATAAAAATTTATTCAAAAGTTAATTTTGTTTGCTACCGAAAATTCTCTATAAATTAATAATTATTAATTTATCGATTAATTAATACCTCTCTAAATTAATAGAATTCTCCGGTCCCAACTATATTAATTTATAGAGGTTTTACTGTAGTATTATTCTTCACCATTATGTAAATATATATGTGTTTAAAGTAATATTTATATTTATGGTAAATGTAAATACATAAATATATAAGGAAATATGTTAAAATAATTAGATTTTAACCGGGATTTTTTGGGTTTCAAATCGGGTCGGGCCAAAGACCGGGCCGGGCTGAAGACCAGGCGGGCTGAAGACCGGGCCGGGCTGAAGCCCGGGCTCTTAACCGGGCCGGACCAGGATTTGCTTAAAAATATAGGGTATGTCAAGGCCCTAAGCCCGGGCCGGGCTTTTTCAGGTCGGGTTTTGATCGAATTTTGACTGGATTGGGCTGGTACAGAATTTCGGGTCCAGATTTTTTGTGCATCTCTGCTAACCGTCAAGAAGGAACAATGTATTTCTTCTTAATCTTGATCGTAAGCTTGCAGACTACTACCAAGAAGGAAACAAGGTCATCAGTCGTCACTTGACTATCTTGCTGTTTGAAATCCACTTTTACAACAACGCCTTTAACAAGATGCCATTTGTAATATGCCTAGTATGAAAAACTCATCAATACAACTCGAAGCTCTCCTTCTGCATTCAACCAACCTTGGATTGTTATGCTCACTTTGAAGAATAAATGTAATAGCTCTGCAGGTTTGAGAAATGTTTTGTCAATCATCAAAGCACTTGGTTGTGGCCACTATTTAAACCAAAGTGATACTTGCACTTATGTGACAAATGGCCTAAACAATGTACCATCGTGTTGTACTTAATCTTAAAATTTTCTATATATGCCATTCAAGTTTAATCTCGGCCGGTTAAATATATTTTTACTTGAGGATATGATTTTGGTGAGTATCAATATAAATCATTTTTCTACCTAAATATCTGTCAAATTAAAATACAGTGCACCTATGCGTCGCATCACGCTATGCTTCTGCACTGCTCTTTGCATCTTCAACATGATGCGATGAAGACTAAATTTAAATCGATACTGGCTTATGCGCACTTTTAATATTATGACCATACTCTTTAGTAGTTTTACAGTAAGGAATTTGTTTCAACCTGAGTTCATCAACTCTCCTGTTATTAGGTATTTTAATAGTTAAATATATCTGCATTTTGCAAAGTAAAAGCAATTAATAATCTAAAATTGTTCATAAAAGAAGTAGTGGTATTATGAGAACTCTAAAAGCACGCTTCCAAAGTGTATAACTAAACATAAAGCACCATAAAGCACTAGCCTTGGGATTTATTTTAATGTGTGATTATCAGTGAAACAGAAAGTGCCAAAAATTCACACAAAGGCGTTCTTTAATTTTTGGGTCCAAAACTAAATGTACGTCATCAGGGTAGTTCTGGTTCAATGCTCAGCTAGAAGCACTAATTAAAATATAAATATATCTTCGACCCCTTTAATAAATCATTTAATCAGATAAAATGAAGGAAATTGAATTGCATATCACTTAACTAATTATTCTTTTAGAAACCTAAATGGTTAATTTTACTTTTGTTTGGATTATATACATTCCGTTTATATTCACTTCTTGCCATTACGGTTCATGCGTCTGTTTAGATGATGCCAAATAAGTGGCTTATTGACTTATAAGCCCGTAAGTACTTATTGACCAGTGTTTGTCGACCCAACTTATAAGTTGAATTTACAACTTATAAGCTGATAAGTTAAATGTTAGTGATGGCGTACTTCTTCTTGACTTATTTTGATTTTTCATTTTTTTTTAATTTTAGTTTTGAAATATATGTTTGTAAATGTAATTTAAATTTAAATTTCACGAATTAAGATAATTGTATTTTAAAAATTATTTATTTTAGTTCATTTAAATACAAAAAATTCTGACATATAAGTAAATTATTTAAACACTTTCATCTACTTATCACTTATAAGTTATTTATATATTTTAAGTTATAAGTTACTTATTTTAAGATTTCCCAAATATGCATCATATATATCTTCAAGCAATATTTTCTATCATTTCCACTTTTATGCCCAGAAATTAGAGTTTTTACCTAATTCATTCGACTCCCAAGCTTACGATCTACAAATCATTATGAATGAAAATATCAAACTCTTGCTACCTTCGAGTATGATCGAAATGAGATTTTATTGGTGTTAAAAGGCAGTGTATAGAAAAATGAGGAGTTTGATACTTTGATTAGATGAACTTGCATTTAAGACTCGAATATCATATAGCCACCGTCTAGCCTATAAATCTTTAAAATTTACAAGCTTAACCGAGTTGATGGTAAAAGGAGTAGGTAACAATAGGTAGCCCATAATACACAATGAACTATCCAATAATAATTTGGTAGGCCTAATGTAATTAGAAAATGAGGCCCAATCTGTTAAACTATTCAAGCCACCACAATAAATTTTATACCCATCAAGTTAATTCTTTTTTTTCTTGATATTTGATAAATGAAAGTATGTAATATGAATGTTGTATTTTTCTTCCTTTCTTGACAGTTTTAAAATCGGTTAATGTGTTAAGGTGGTTTATTATGTTTTTCCATGCACAAAAGAAGCACATAATCCATCTTTTGTCTAAAAGAAAAGATTGTAATATTTGATAAATCATATCCGGGCTTTCATTAACATTATAATATTTCTAAAAGTATAAACATTATAGTTTTTCCCAGACCCAATTAAAAGGCCCATTGAGTGACAATGACATTTTACGTTCAATCCAATATTTATCAGCCTGTTCCTTTCATCCCAAACTTAAGAAAGTTTCTGCAAATCATTTGTTGGACTCGATCAACCGCTCCTTGATATTTTTTGAAACTGTAAAAGTCTTGGGGCTTGTTTGGCTTATTTCATCGTGTGAATGGAAATCGAGAATGAGAATGTTGGTAAAAGAAACAAGGGTAAATGAGAATGTAATATAGTTATGAATGTGTTGATCTTTTAACTTTGAGGAGATGCAAACAATTATTGATTGAACAAGATGAAGAACAAAGCTAACGATTGTTTATAGAAACATTTATGTACTTAATGAAGAAGAAAATAGTTTACAGAGAAGAACATTACTACACTGGAGAGAATGAAGGTTAACATTGAGAAAGAAAGATAAGACTCAACTAACTAAGTTGAAACTGTCTCTAAGACTATTTATTAAATTTTGTAATCATTCTGGTGGGAAAACCAGTAACTAACTCTGTGCTGAGCTGGATGCTGAGCTATAAAAGTTAGTTACTCCAACACCCCCCTCAAGTTAGGGTTTCTGGAAAACAAAGTAACATGAAAATCTAACTTGAAAATCAGTTCTTAAAAGTGAGTAGAAGGTGTTAACAAAGGAATTTGGTTAACAAAGATTTGAGGTTCGTGGCCGGAATCAAGATCTGTTGTGGTGGTCGGTGATCGGAGAAATCACCGGAGTGTGTTGATTTGTGCTTAAGAAACGGCTGAGATTGTTAGAGTTATGTTTGCCTTGCAGAGCTCTCAAACACGTGCCCTCACAACGTGCCTACGTTGTGACGACTGAGAATTTTATGACGTAATTAAGTCAATAAAGTATGAGTAATGGTTGGAAATCTAATTTCGAGTTCTACGTGTTAAAGATTTTTATTCAAAACAAATTCATCTTTCCGAGAGAAGTATTTGCAGATCAACTTTATTTTCTTTTAAGGATAAAAAGAGAATCAAAACATAGAATAACCTAATTACTATATTACCCTCCATTGGTAATATAAAACCACCCCACCTCCTTCTTCTTTCTTTTTAATCTTCCGAGCCCTCCCTTCTTTCTCTCTTTTCTCTCGTTTCTTCCTCTCTCTCTCTCTCTCTCGGATTTTCTCTCTCTCTCGGTACACTCTCTCTCTCTTCACTCTCTCTCACTTGTTCTTCATTCATTTTCGGGTATAGAACCTTGATTGTGTGAGAAATAGAGATATCTACTTGTTATTCCTAGAAGACTAACAATGAGATTTACAGAAGGGGGGTTGAATGTAAATCTCAAAACTTTTTCAAGTTTTGAGCAGTTTATAAAGTTGTGTGTTCAAGAAGAACAAGTGTGTGAATTGCTTTAAGCTAATACAGACAGATATATATTCAAGCACAAATGTAAAGAACACAACAGACCTTAAAAACTTTTCTGGTGGATTTGTTGTTCCACCAGAGATGGTGTATTAGAAAATCTGTGTTCAACAATGTTGATCACAGCTGCATCCTAGTACAAACTAGATGAATTTTCTCTCAAGATATTTCTTAACAGCTCTGGAAAAATCTCTCTAATTACTAGCTTCTTCTTGGTTCATATATATATTACCAAGTGTACAAGTGAAAAACAATATAAAATTACAATAGTAAAATAAGTTCTTCACTTGCTTCTTTTCCTGTTCACTCAAGTACTTTGTTGACTATTGCAACTTTGTACAAAAGAAGAACGGCTGCTTTTTCTGTTGATCCTGAAATTCGGCTACCACATCTCAGTTTTCTCTGTCAACCCACGTGCCTCTGCTTGTAGGTACAACTACCACTTATCAACGGCTGATTAGCAGAACATCCGTTGAAGCTTTCATCCGTTGATGACTTCATCCGTTGAAGGATGTTATCCGTTGAAGCTTTCATCCGTTGATGTTCTCATCCGTTGAAGGATGTTATCCGTTGAAGCTTTAGAGACATCCGTTGAAGCTTAGCTTCTCATCCGTTGAAGGTCTTTTAAGTCATCCGTTGATACCACTTCATTTATACAAAATTACAAGGCATGAAATATTTACAATTGGCCTTCCTATCTGCATATCATCTAGTAGTCAACATGACTCATAGTTTCTCTCAACTTCTAAGAATTACAATTTTAAATACAGAGACTGAGATATGCTACAATACTAGACTTATTTCTAAGTAAAGCTACACCATCAACGGATAGCCAAAGTGGTCTTATCCGTTGAGGCTACAGACACTAAATTTCTACTTAAGTGTTTTGTTAAACATATCATCAAACTAATGCACATATATTCCTAACAATCTCCCCCTATTTATGTCTATAAGAACTGTAGGCATAAATTCAGGGTTAACTTGATGATAACAAAACACTTAACAAATATTTGAATTGAAACTAAGTAGAAATATAAAAAGTGCTGCAAAAGTGTATGTACTAGGAGGTAATTGAAGATTTACAGTATTTCCAAGGGTGCTCCTCTAGCCTGAGCAAATCATCATTTTTTTCTTTGTTCCCTGGTTTTCTTTCCTAGCCCTTTGTCATTTCCCTCAATTTGGAGTTGGAGTTTTCTGAAGAATTCAGCTTCATCTTCATCACTGATATCCAACTTAGATTGCATTTCCTTGAGAGTTTCATTGCTGGCAATCTTGAGTTGGTCTTCAAGTCTGAAAAATCTTCTGACTCCTTTGTCATCTCTAAATTCCATCAACCAATGAGGTGATTTGTGAATTTTAGTTCCCCTTTCTTGTATGAGTAAGGTTCTGGGCAAAGCATTTGGTTCCCTCCAAGTCTTCCTTATGTTGGCAATCTTGTTGAGAATTTCAGTCTTGGCTGTTCTGGTAAAGCCAGAATCCTTTTTGATGGCTGAAAAGACTCTGATCAAGGTAGAGTAGCCTTCATTTAGAATCCTGTGGAGAGGCCATGTTCTTTCCCCAGCTCCTTTATATCTGAACACTAATCTTTCTGGTAACTGTCTGTAGGCAGCTATTCCCCTTACATCCTCCAGCTCATCCAGATAGAGTTCAATGTCTGAAATTTCTTTTATGTCACAAATGTGAACATAATCATCTTTAGAAATGGGTGACTTAGGCTTAGGTTTTTGTTTTTGAGTGAATTTCTTAGAGGTTGTGGGAGGTGTAGATTTTGGTTTTCTTTTCTGTTTCTTTGGTGGTGGAAGAGTGGTTAGAAAGGTAGGCAATGTGATGTTGTCCCAATCAATAGGTTCCTCTTTTGGAATGATTGGTTCACCATGGATATTTATAGAGGGATCAGTAACAAAAGGTTCAGGTATGGAAGGTAGTGGTTTAGATATAGATTTGGTATCTTCAGGGTTATCTTCACTCCTTCTGTGTGCCTTGGCCTTTCTTCTGTTTCCCTTCTGCCATTCCTCTCTTTCCTCCATATTTTCACCAAATATGCTCCCAAGAACCTCATCTAAGTTAGCAATCTTTTCTTCACCCCTGACTTCAATTCCTTTCATTTCTTTAACTTGGCTTGACTTTAGCTGTTTTTCAAGCTTTGCTTGTGCTCTTTTGTCAGCCTTTAATTGCTTGGCTTCTTCTTTCTTAGCTATTGAGAATTTGGGATGTCCTTGCATCACACATATGCTCTTTCCCTCTCTAATGATAATAGCTCTATTTCTCCTTACAGCCTCATCCATGGACTTTTTGAGATAGGCAATACTCCTGCCTAAGATCTTGTTCTCATCATCTTTTGAAGGAGGAAAGTCCACTTCTTTTAAAGGATTCTTTGTTGAGTCCTTATTGGATCTTTCATTGGGCTTGAGGATTATAGCTTGTAGCTCTTTGGAAGAAGCTTCTCCATCCTTAAGACTCCCTACTGGCATGAGCTCCATGTTGATTGGTTCAATCTTTGTGCTAAATTTCACAGATGTTGATTTATTTTGTGTAGAACCAAACACCAATTGCAACCTTTCATCAATTCTCCTCCATTGTTCTTTCATTCGTATTTCAGCTGCTGCTAGCTGAATCAAATCAATTCCATCAGATTTTCCCTTGATTTGAATGATTGGAGAGGTAGTGATGGCAGGAACTAGCACTTTAGATATCTGAATCTTTGTAGAGGGCTCTCCTTCCCCTTCCCTTTTATTCTCCCCCTTTTTGTTATCATCAAGGAGAGGGGTCAAGCCTTGTGCTTTTGCCAGCTGCATTAGGAGATTGGTTTGAGATTGTTGGTTGAGAAGAAGAGTGGCCACAGAATCTTCAATTCCTTGAACTCTGTCTTCCAACTTGGCCAGCCTTTGTTCAGTAACTGATTCCTTTTTCAATCTCGAAACCAAGTCCTGCAAAGTACCATAGGGCATGACTGAATCCAATTTTTCTGAAGTGAAGGATTTCAAGTCAGCAATATCTTTCCTGAGATCATTTAGACTCATATCTTGCTTTACTTTCTGCAACTTCATGAGATGCAGTGAGTCCAGGTGAGCTTGGAGGATAGCCTTGATATTTGCATTTGAAGTGTTCTGAATGGCCTGTTGAATAGTGATGATTTGTTTGACCAGGTGGACATTGAATTCACCTGTTCTATGCTCCTTAGTCAGGGCCCATTCAGGTAGATTAGGAATGGAACTAGGGTCTTCATCTCCCCCTATGTTCATGCTTCCATCAGAAGAAATAGAGTCATCATCATCAGAATTTACTCCAAATTCCTCAGATGGCTCACCAGCTGTAGAAGGCATCCTGTTAATAGCAGCTTTATCCCTTTGAAGAGATTCTGTTGAGTGCACTAGATGTAGTGTCCTCTCTGCCTCCTCATTGCCCTGAGCAGCCAACAGTTGATAGGCTGTCACAGGATGAGTAAAAGTGTCAGCATCCAAGGAAATGTTATCAATTACAGCTTTGTAATGTTGCTGAAATTGTCTTTCCTTTTCAGCATCATCCACAATCATTGACTCATGAGCAATGGCTGGTTCCACCCTTGTATCAACTGTACCTGCTTTTCTCTCTTTTTCTCTATGTTCTTGCATCAGGGGCTCCCCCTGGCTCACACATCTCACTCCCTCACCTTCACCTTCTAAGGTGGTACTCCACTCACTGACTTTTGCCATGCTGGAAGAAATAGCATGCATTTTTGTGCTCTCAATCTCTCCTTTTGCCTGGGAGCAACCCAGCCTCTCACTCAAATTTTCACTCCCTGCCCTCAATCCTAAAAGTGATTGCACAGTATTCATGTCTTCTACACTTGGAATCATTTCAGTTATTTGTGTAGAGACTATCAACGGATGTGGAATATCCGTTGAAGTTGAAACTGTTGTTATCAACGGATAACTGCTGTTAAGCTTATCCGTTGAAGAGCAACCACTTGTCAACGGATGAGTGATATCCATTGAAGAAGGAAAAGAAGATGAAATTGAAAGTGATATAACTGTTGAATCTGTATAGATTGATTTGATATGTGTTGATACAGATCCTTCAATTATATCTGAAAGAATTTGCGGGTGATCCAACAAATCATCTAAAAGATGATGATCACCTGTATTTGAGTGGGGCTCCTCCCTGAGTTGTAAAGAGGGAGAATCAGGAATTGATGGGAATAGCATATCCACATCCAGAGATGGTGAAGAAGTATTTGGTGATTGATGTGTAGTTATTGTGAGAGAATGGGGCTGTGACTCCACATTTATTGGAGTCACATCAAACTGAGTTTGAGAAGGCACAGAGACAGATGGATGTATCTGTGCAGTGTGTGCACCCTGTGTAGAAGATTGGGTTCTAGCCTTCTTTCTTCTAATAAAGGCTTTTGTAGGTGAGTGTTTGGCTTTGGTGTCCCTCCCTCTTTTGTTCTGTGTTCCTGGATGGGAACTCTTTTCAATAGTAACATCCTTTTGGGAGGATGCTACTAGGGATGTGCTAGAGACCTTTTCAACCACCACAGCTTTTTGAGAAACTGGGGCTTGGCTAGCTTGGGAAGCACTCAACTCTCCTTCCTTATCCTGGGGGTTTCTTTGATGTTCACCCCTCCCCTCACCACTCACACCCTGTTCACTTCCCTCAGGGTTAATGGTTGTTGTTACAACTGTTGTCTTTTGAGAAACAACAGAGGTGGTTTTCTTTGTCTTGGATTTTGAAAGTTTAGATTTGGTGACCTTGGTAGAAATCTGTTGGGGCATTGACACAGATTTCATGGCCACACTAGAAGATAAAGAAATAGAGGGGTTGGAAGAAGTAGGAGTTGTAGAAGCAATTACCTCACCTACCTGGGGTGCATTCATGATTGGTAAATATACCAATTGCACACTACTGTTAAGATCCATTCTCTTCAAGTCTGCAAGAACTCTTTTCTCTTGTGCCCAGCACTTGAGTTTATTATTCTCATTGATTATGACTAAACCTTCAGCAACATGGTTAGCCAATAACATAAAGAATCTAGCATAATAGATGTTATTAGATCTATTAGCTTTGTTACCTAATCTAGTACCTAATTCTAGCATCACATAGTTGCTAAAGTTAAAGTACCTATCAGAGACAAGCATATAGAACATGTTAACAAGAGATGAAGTTATGGCATCAAAATTACTAATTTTCCCAGAGAAAACCTTTATGAAGGCATCCCCAAGAAAACTCCATTCTTTCCTAAGGCCTTTTCGTCTAATACCCCCTAAATTAGCAGAGTTAAGAGAGTAACCTATGGAATCTAACATGCTGGATACATCACTATCAGTGTGTGGTGTCATGGCATTGTTCTCAGGTAATTTAAAACATGCTTGTAAGTCATCACAGTTAATACAGTGATTTTTACCTTTGAGAGTGAAGGAGATAGTCATATCCATGGAGTTGAACTCAGCAGTTGTCCAAATCTCTTCAACTACTTCACAGAAAATCGTTGGGGCTTCCAGCATTGCATAGCTAAGTTTACAGTTTTTGATGAAGTCCATCATTTTGTGATAATCTGAGTGGGCTTCATTCTTCTCTACCAGAGCTATGAAATTATTCTTCTCGTAGATGAACCCAGATTGAGACATAATCTTCACGACTGGTGCCATTGTTGTGAGTAGAAATTGCAGAGAATAACTTGAGGGTTTTGCAGAGAGAAAATGGTAAATGCTTGAAATTCTAAGAAAGCGTAAAGTAATAATGAACAATCAGAAGGGCTTATATGCTTTCAAAGAAAAAAAAATAAATAAAGGATTAATCAATAAATAGGTGTTAGTGAATTTCAGCCGTTTAAGAATAAACTGTAAGTATTCTAATAACTACCTTTAAAACCAATACATACAGATGTATGTATGGTATCAACGGTTAAGAAAATAGAATCAACGGCTGTGAAACACCTCAAACGTCTGATGTGACATTTCAACGGATAATGTAAATTGTCATCCGTTGAAAGGTACTTCAGCTTTATCCGTTGACGGATAAAAGTTGCAGAGATATACTTGTCTTTCAACGGATAATGAATATCCGTTGATAGAGCAATTTTGACTTTCAACGGATAGGGAACATCCGTTGATGGAATAAACTTTGTTAAAAGTCAAATTTGTTCTAGCAACTAATATATTTCAGGCTCCACATCAAATTGCAAAGAAGACATGAATTTTAAGAGTAATTAAGCATACCTAGCTCACTTACCAATCTTGTGAATGTTGATTCATCAAGTGGCTTGGTAAATATGTCAGCAATTTGTTGTTCACTTGGAACAAAATGTAGTTCCACTGTACCATTCATGACATGCTCCCTGATGAAGTGGTACTTAATATCAATGTGCTTGGTCCTTGAGTGCTGCACAGGATTCTCGGTTATGGCTATGGCACTTGTGTTGTCACAAAAGATAGGTATTCTGTCAACATGAAGTCCATAATCAAGGAGTTGATTCCTCATCCATAACATTTGAGAACAGCAACTTCCAGCAGCAATGTATTCAGCCTCAGCTGTAGAAGTAGAGACTGAATTTTGCTTTTTGCTAAACCATGATACAAGCTTGTTTCCCAGGAATTGACAGGAGCCTGTTGTACTTTTCCTGTCTATTTTGCAACCTGCATAGTCTGCATCTGAATAACCAATTAGATCAAAGCCAGATTCTCTAGGATACCAAATTCCTAAATTTGGTGTACCCTTGAGATATCTGAAAATTCTCTTGATAGCAATTAAGTGAGACTCCCTAGGATCAGCTTGAAATCTTGCACACAGACATGTAGCAAACATTATATCTGGTCTGCTAGCAGTTAAATATAAAAGTGAACCAACCATGCCTCTATAACTTGTAATGTCCACAGACCTTTCAGTCTTATTTAATTCAAGTTTGGTGGCAGTGGCCATGGGAGTTTTTGCAGATGAACATTCCATTAAGTCAAACTTCTTTAAAAGATCATGAATATATTTAGTTTGACTAATGAAAATTCCATTACTAACTTGTTTAATTTGTAAACCAAGAAAATAGGTTAGTTCTCCCATTAGGCTCATTTCATAATTACTTTGCATTAGCTTAGCAAACTTCTTACAAAGATTATTATCTTTAGAACCAAATATTATGTCATCTACATAAATTTGAACAAGTATACTAGAGCCATTAACATTTCTAAAGAAGAGAGTTTTATCAACAGTACCTCTAGTGAAGTGATTCTCCAAAAGAAATTTTGATAATGTTTCATACCAGGCTCTAGGTGCTTGCTTCAGTCCATAGAGTGCTTTCAACAGATAATACACATAGTCTGGAAAATTTGGATCTTCAAATCCTGGAGGTTGACTTACATAGACTTCTTCCTCTAATTTCCCATTTAGAAATGCACTCTTGACATCCATTTGATAGACTTTGAAATTGGCATGGGCTGCATAGGCTAGAAAGATTCTGATAGCTTCAAGTCTTGCAACAGGAGCATATGTCTCATCAAAATCTATTCCCTCTTGCTGAGAATAGCCTTTAGCAACCAATCTGGCTTTGTTCCTTATGATAATGCCATTTTCATCCATCTTATTTCTGAATACCCATTTTGTATCAATAGGACTCTTGTTCTTTGGTTTGGGTACCAGCTTCCAAACTTGGTTTCTCTCAAATTGGTTTAGCTCTTCCTGCATAGCTAATATCCAATCTGGATCCAATAAGGCTTCTTCCACTTTCTTAGGTTCCTCCTGAGATAGAAAACTACTATACAGACATTCATCTTGAGTAGCTCTTCTTGTTTGCACTTTAGATGATGCATCACCAATGATCAGTTCAAAGGGATGATTCTTGGTCCATTTCCTTTGAGGTGGAAGATGAGCTCTAGATGAGGTGATCTCAGTATTGTCATGATGTGAGATAGAGTTTTGATTAGTTGAAACTCCCCCTGAGTTGTTGGTCCTTTGCAGGGAACTTGGAGTTCCATCAATTAATGATGTAAATTGATTATCAGTTGATGAGCTATGATCAACGGATGCTTCATTAAGTACTTCAACGGATGATGCACAATGTCTTTCAACGGATGCTGAATTTTGTGCATTATCCAGGAGCAAATTTTGTATTCCTTTTGAAGTGTCGTCTCCATCAATCTCTTCTTCACTATCATCACAATATATTTCAATATTGTCAAATTTGAGTCTCTCATAATGTTCCTCATCTGTTAGTCCATCAATCTTTTTATCATCAAACACAACATGCACAGATTCCATAACAATGTTGGTTCTTAGATTGTAGACCCTATAAGATTTTCCAGCTGAATAACCAACAAATATTCCTTCATCAGCCTTTGCATCAAACTTCCCTTTATGGTCAGATTGATTCCTTAGTATAAAACATTTACATCCAAAGACATGAAGAAAGTTTAGAGTTGGTTTTCTTTTCTTGAACAACTGATAAGGAGTCATGCCTTTAGCTTGATTGATCAGAGAAATATTTTGAGTGAAACAGGCACAATTAACAGCTTCAGCCCAAAAATATGTTGGTAACTTTGATTCTTCAAGCATTGTTCTGGCAGCCTCAATTAAAGATCTGTTCTTTCTTTCAACTACCCCATTTTGCTGAGGTGTTCTTGGAGCTGAGAACTCATGCATGATTCCATTTTCTTCACAGAACAGCCTTAATGTCAAATTCTTGAACTCAGTTCCATTGTCACTCCTGATGTTTCTTACTTTCAAGTCAGGATGATTATTGACTTGCCTGATGTGATTGATAATGATTTCACTTGCCTCATCCTTTGATCCAAGAAAATAGACCCATGAGAACTTTGAGAAATCATCTACAATCACTAGGCAATATCTTTTTCTTGCTATTGACAATACATTGACTGGTCCAAACAAATCCATATGTAGCAGCTGTAATGGTTCATCAATTGTTGTTTCAAGCTTCTTCTGAAATGATGCTTTCCTTTGTTTGCCTTTCTGACAAGCATCACACAGACCATCCCTTGAGAATTCAACAAGAGGAATTCCTCTTACTAAGTCCTTTTTGACTAGTTCATTCATTGTCTTGAAATTCAAATGGGATAGCTTCTTGTGCCATAGCCAACTCTCAACTGAACTTGCTTTGCTGAAAAGACAAGTAATAGATTCTGCATCTGTAGAGTTGAAGTCAGCTAAGTACACATTTCCTTTTCTAACTCCAGTTAGAACCACTTTGTTGTCTTTCTTACTAGTGACAACACAGGCTTCAGAATTGAAGGAAACTGTATTCCCTCTATCACATAGTTGACTGATACTCAGTAAGTTGTGCTTGAGACCATCAACTAATGCAACTTCTTCAATGATGACATTCCTTGTTGAAATCAAGCCATATCCCATAGTAAACCCTTTGCTGTCATCTCCAAAGGTTATGCTGGGGCCAGCTCTCTCTTTAAACTCTGTGAGCAGGGAGAAATCTCCAGTCATGTGTCTTGAACAGCCACTGTCCAAGTACCATAGATTTCTTCTATTTTCCTGCACACCACAAAATCAATCAATTTGATTTTGGTACCCAAGTTTCCTTGGGTCCATTCTTGTTAGCCTTTCTCCTAGACTTCATTCCTCCTGCATCTTTAGACTTAGGTGAGTTTGAGTCAACCTTGGTCTTAGATGTGGTTGGTTGAGGTGTAGGGTTAGTCACAACATTATCCAGCACATTTATAGTATTATTAGGCATGGATTGTGCATACATGTTATTCCACATTGGCATATTGTATGGCAATTGAGGCATACTGAATGCAGCAAGATAAGAATTGTTAAAATATGGCATGTTTGCAAAATGTGCATAAGGATTTTGTTGAGACATAACAGGCAGAGCATGTAGAGGTGATACAGACATGTTAGGCATGGAAGAGGGTACAGTTATGGGAGTTTTCTTAATAGATTTACAGTTAGCAGATAGATGATTAACACTACTACAATGCACACAGCTTTTTCTAGGAGCATACTTGTCAGGTGTGTAATTGTTATGTTTGTTAACTCCTACCTTCCCATTTCTGTTGGATTTCCTTTTGGATTCCTTTTTATCCTCAACCATCTTGAGCCTATTGTTTAACTGTTCTAAGGTCATGTGCCCTACATTCACCTTTCTGACATCTTTGGATGTGCTTGCTCCTTCTTTGACAAAGTTCTTTGAAGTTGAACCAAACTTTTTGTTGAGTTTCTTTAGATTTTCTCTTTTAGAAACATCTGCCTGTTTTAATTGAGGAACCTTCAACGGATGTTCCTTTTCTTCCTTCAACGGATAACTTTCATCATCCGTTGATTCCACATCCGTTGACAGTCCATCAATTAATTCCAGTTTCTTTTTATTTTTATCCCAGGCAGTTTCACAGAATGATTCAATTCCTTGGACTTTGGCAATTTGAGCACTTACATCCCTAGATGTTTTCCAGGCTTTAATCACCTCTTGCTCTTTCTCTAATTGATTGGAAAGTATTTCTACTTTCTTAATAGATTCAGCTAGTTCATTTTCAACAGATACACAATGCAGCTTAGTCTTTTCTAGGTCAATTAACTTATCTTCTAACACAGCATTTCTATTACTTAAAAACAGATTGTTCTCTTTAATCCTACTATTTTCTTTAGCAAGAGATTTAAGAGATACACGCAAATGATACAGTTCAGTAGACATGTCATTAAAAGCATCATTGCACTCTTCTTTAGTAAGCTGTGTTATATCAGTAGTAATTACCTGGTTGCTTGATGAACTAACTTCATTCTCCTCAGAATCAGCCATGAGAGCCAAGTTAACATATTCCATGTCTTCATCCTCTTCTTCTCCATCAGCTGCCCAGTCTCTTTCTTGAGTAATGAAAGCCCTTTCCTTCTGTTTGAGCAGATCAAAATATTTCTTTTTGTAATCTACTTGATCAAACTTCTTCTTTTCAGAGGTTGGCTTTCTGCACTCACTTGCAAAGTGTCCACTCATACCACAATTAAAACACTTGAACTTGGATTTGTCCACCATGTTCTTATGGGGTTTAGTGGCTCTAGTGTTTTTCCTGAACTTCATCTTTGCAAATCTCCTGGACAGAAATGCAAGATGCTCATCAATACCATCAGAGTCATCTTGACTGGAGTTGTCTTCATTTTCAGCAACTTGCCCTTTACCCTTGTCTGATTCTGGATTTCTTACACCATCTTTGGAGCTTGATGTAGATCTCACAGTTTCTTTTCTGCATTCTTTCTCATTTTCAGCTACCAATGCAACTGAACCTCCTTTCTTTCTCCCCCTCTCCAATACCTCATCCTGTTCCAACTCTAGTTCATAAGTCTTCAAGATTCCATATAATCTTTCAAGAGTAAAGTCCTTATAATCTTGAGAGTTTCTTAAGGAAACAGTCATGGGTTTCCATTCCTTTGGTAAGGATCTCAAAAATTTAAGATTTGAATCCTTCACCTGGTACACTCTACCATACAGCTTCAGTCCATTCAACAGTTTTTGGAATCTATTGAATGTGTCATTTAAAGATTCATTTTCTTCAAAATGAAAGTGCTCATACTGTTGAATGAGAAGCTGCATTTTGTTCTCTCTTACTTGTTCTGTACCTTCACACAGCAGCTGAACTGTGTCCCAAACCTCTTTGGCAGTTGAACAATTTATCACATTATCAAACATATCCTTGTCAAGACCATTAAACAAAATGTTCATAGCCTTCTTATCCTTGTGGACTTCTTCTGTGTCTTCCATTGTCCATTCTGCTCTAGGTTTTGGAATGGATTGACCAACAGCAATTGTGGCCGTAGCAACTGTGGCTACTTTGTGGGGAATGTGAGGACCATTCTCAATGCAGTTTACATAACCTTCATCTTGGGAGAGTAGATGAAGGTGCATTTTCACCTTCCAGTGGTGATAACTGTCTTTGTCAAGAACTGGGATCTTTACTCCAATATCCTTCTTACTCATCTTTGTTAGATTCCAAGATCTTTAAACTCTTTGTGTGTCAAGAGCTTGCTCTGATACCAATTGTTATTCCTAGAAGACTAACAATGAGATTTACAGAAGGGGGGTTGAATGTAAATCTCAAAACTTTTTCAAGTTTTGAGCAGTTTATAAAGTTGTGTGTTCAAGAAGAACAAGTGTGTGAATTGCTTTAAGCTAATACAGACAGATATATATTCAAGCACAAATGTAAAGAACACAACAGACCTTAAAAACTTTTCTGGTGGATTTGTTGTTCCACCAGAGATGGTGTATTAGAAAATCTGTGTTCAACAATGTTGATCACAGCTGCATCCTAGTACAAACTAGATGAATTTTCTCTCAAGATATTTCTTAACAGCTCTGGAAAAATCTCTCTAATTACTAGCTTCTTCTTGGTTCATATATATATTACCAAGTGTACAAGTGAAAAACAATATAAAATTACAATAGTAAAATAAGTTCTTCACTTGCTTCTTTTCCTGTTCACTCAAGTACTTTGTTGACTATTGCAACTTTGTACAAAAGAAGAACGGCTGCTTTTTCTGTTGATCCTGAAATTCGGCTACCACATCTCAGTTTTCTCTGTCAACCCACGTGCCTCTGCTTGTAGGTACAACTACCACTTATCAACGGCTGATTAGCAGAACATCCGTTGAAGCTTTCATCCGTTGATGACTTCATCCGTTGAAGGATGTTATCCGTTGAAGCTTTCATCCGTTGATGTTCTCATCCGTTGAAGGATGTTATCCGTTGAAGCTTTAGAGACATCCGTTGAAGCTTAGCTTCTCATCCGTTGAAGGTCTTTTAAGTCATCCGTTGATACCACTTCATTTATACAAAATTACAAGGCATGAAATATTTACAATTGGCCTTCCTATCTGCATATCATCTAGTAGTCAACATGACTCATAGTTTCTCTCAACTTCTAAGAATTACAATTTTAAATACAGAGACTGAGATATGCTACAATACTAGACTTATTTCTAAGTAAAGCTACACCATCAACGGATAGCCAAAGTGGTCTTATCCGTTGAGGCTACAGACACTAAATTTCTACTTAAGTGTTTTGTTAAACATATCATCAAACTAATGCACATATATTCCTAACACTACTTGTATTCATTCATGCATGTAGCTATTTTCAAGTTCTTGAGAAAAATCAAAGTTGGGTTTGGTGGTTTTTGAGTTCGATTTTCTTGAAAACAAAAGGGTTTGTGTTTTGAATGAGGATATGTGTTTGCATGTGTGTATTGCTTGTGAAAATGGGTGGTTGATGGTTGGAAACCCCCGAATGGGGGCACCACCGAGATGCCACCGACACCGGTGATGAACTCCGGTGAACCGGTGGTGAGCCCTGATGTTGAAAAAACTGAGCTCTAGAATCTTTAAATCAAATATTTGTGTTTGCATGTGGTATTTTGATAAAAAGGCCGAATGATTTTGTGGATTATAAGTTGATAAATTGATTCTTGTTGGTTGTAATGATAATTTAGTTTGATGTTAAGAGATTAGTAGGATTAAAGATGCAAAAGTTTAGAAGTTGAGTTTGCATGTGTGTTTTCTTGAGGAAGGCCGAATGGCCCTTGCCATTTTTAGAAAACCAAGTTGATTTTTGCTAAAATGGATGAGTTGTTGATAGATATTTGATTATGGTTTGATTTGTGAATTAAGGATTAAGAAGATCATCTGCATGTGTTGTTTTTTTTTGAAAAACCCGAATGGGATCTTGGTTTTAAAAGATCAAAAATGATTTTTAGTAATGATCATGACTTGTTAATGTTCATTCTTGGAAATTAGTAAAGATTGGGTGATAAAATTTCTTTATGTTTGCATGTATCAAAAAATGGGCTAAATTCTTTTGTGAATTAAGTATGCTAACTAAGATTCTATGATAATTGGACTTGTACATTTGTTTAGATGCGAAATTTGGGAATGCATGGTGAAGGTTATAGTTCGACCTTGTGTTAATAAAAAGAAGAAATTGATTTTTGTGACTTGATTTTGGTATAATTAAGGTTTAACTAGAAAGTAATAAGATTGCATGTTGACTTAAAAGAGGAATAGTTAATGCATGTTTTAGTTTGATTATGTTTGTGGTTAAGGCCGAATAGGCCAAAGAAATTTAGAGTCAAAAATCTGATTTTTGGTAGATGATAGAATGATTGAGTGTTTATGTGTGAAAATCTTTGAATTTTACTTATTGGATTATGTTTTTGGTTCGAATTATGGATAAAAGAAAAGGGAATTGAGTTAATTAAGGTTAAAAACTATAAGTAATAGCCGTGCATGTCATTGTGTGCTTGTACGAGTTATAAATATTTGATCTGGGAAAATAGTCAAGGATTAGCGAGTATATGCAAAGTGATATATGGCTATGAGTAAAGAATGTGCTATGTGCTTATGTGTATAAGCTATATTCGTATACCCGAGTCAAGGATATTATCGAGTTATCGTATTGAGTGATTGTTCTGGGAACGAGAGTCGAGGAACTGATTAAGGTTTTGGTTTTATTGTAGATTCGGAGCGTGAGGGCATTCGGGCTGGGAAAGGAAAGGATATACTAGGTGGCAGTAGTTCAACCTTCAGGAAAGCAAATTCAGGCAAGTAACTCTGATTACTTGTGTAAATGGTTAAAAAGAGAATATTGTTCATACCATGTAGAGTATGGAACTGTTTAATTGTGAAACCCTGATTTTGATTTAAGACACCCTGCCTTTGATCTTATTAAACTGTTACTGATAAGCTTACAGATTCGACCCTTTGATAACCTGTCCTTTCTGTTCAAATTATTTATTAAGCCATGAATTGTATTGAATCCCTATAATTATCTTTGCGAACCCTATTTAATGATACCTTATTTCCTGATCACCCTATTGATCCCTAAACAGATGTTGATCCTTCTAACTTAAGTACCTTGTTATCCTTGATACAGAATCCTTAAGAATTGTTCCTTGTTTATCCTCGAATCACTTCCTGAACTTTGTTTTTCTTAAAATTTGACTTAAGAATGAGTTTCGACTCGAAAGAGTCTGAATGATTTCATATTCTTGGTAATGATAAAATGGATTTTAGAAAAACCTATTTGTTTTTCCAACTCAAGGTTTTCCAAATGAATTCCTGATGGACTGGATTGGGACGTAAAAGGCTAGTGGGACTAGTCCAGTCATGGTAAGAGGCTAGCGAGGCTAGTCCAACTTAAGGCTGAAATTATGCCGATTGGTACCTTAAAGACTAGATGGAGGTCGGTACGGGCTGATCACCTGTATTATAATGAAATGGAAAGATAAAGTGATCCAATCAAGGGTTCTAAATGATTATTTTAAAGGGGAACTGAAACTTTCTGTTCAGTAAATTGATTCTTGAAAATGAAAATGGTTTACATTGTTTCGAAAAGAGTTGATTATGTCAATGTGAAGCTTAAATCTCGAGAACCCTGATTCTTGAATCTGTTGATCATATGATTGATTCCATATATTGAAATACTGTTGCTTTCCTCTTTTTGAAAGATCTATTCTGATCCTTTAATGATTTGTGATGAATGTCGGCTTTCGACCTACGTTGAGCCTTGTTCCTTAAAAACTCCATATTGTTCCTTCAAAACCTTTCCTAAACCCAAAAGCTGGAAATCTGCCACCTAGAACTAATAAAGTAGAATGCCCTGAGTTTAGTAAAGTATATTGTGATTTGATATTGTAGAACTGCTTTATAGTTACTTGCTGAGTTTTATACTCATATGTTTTGTTTTAATCTAACTATGGCAGTTAAGCAAGAAGATGGCCAGGCTTAGGCGCATTACTCGTAAGAGCGTACCTGGTGGTCCCTACCGTGTTGAGGGCTTCCGGTTGCCAGAGCAGGTAGTGGTATTTTTGAGTGAGCACGCGCCTAGAAGGAAATCTGTAAAGATACAATGGGTTATCTGTGGGTTCCCATCTGGAATCGATATTGTTTATTTAATAATATTTTGGGGTTGTAAGTTATATCTTATGATTGGTAGTTGTAATCTTGTCTCATACTTTATCCTGTTGATCCTATTAGTAGTTAATCGGGGTTTATGCTTATTTAATTATTAGATTAAAGGTGTGTGAGTCCTCATTTCCTAACCCCGAGATTGAGGGCGTCACAAGTTGGTATCAGAGCTATAGGATCTAGTCCCTGAAACAAGTTAGGAATATAAAAAGGGTATTTTGGGTATATATCTATATCGCGAGAGAGTTCGACTCATATAGAGTTGAGTTAGACTATTAGGTATAGTCTAAGAAAAAGTGTATATCAGTTAGAGTGGAAACTAGAGTTAGGGTGTGAGTTAGCTGGAAGCTTTATTTAACCCTAACATTGTTTCTTGGTTGTTGTTTTGTGTTTTCTCTCAGGATCCTAGTAGTGGTAGTGACTCAGACTCAGAGATTAGTTTGACTGGTACCCCAGTGGACCCCATTCCACCCTTTCCATAGGAGTCTGTGTATGTTAGTTCAGACCCAGAGGAGGACCCTTCTGAGAGTAGTGAGATCCCTATACATATTTCACCCTTGAGGCCAGATTCAGAGACCCCTACCCCTGAGCCAGAGTCTGAGATGCCTAAGACTGTACATGTCAGTGTTGGTGGCAAGTTATCCCAAGATCGAGACTTTGTGTACTCCCGCATTCCTGAGTTGAGAGCTTTGGTGGATAGGTTGATTCGAGATTCTAGGCAGAGGACTTCAGTAGTGATGGAGGAGTGGAGAGCTAGGATTCAGTTGGTGGAGCAGGTTGCCAGAAGGAGATTGGATGAGGGACCATCCACTAGTGATGCTGATGCTGAGGCCCGGAGGCTGCATAAGATCATTCGCTGGATGTTGGTTGTGTTGAGAGAGATTCTAGATGATTAGATGGGACTGATGGTTGAGCCCGTAGATTGTTGTTTTTCAGCGCCGGTAGGCTTTGGGATACTTGGTCAGATGTCGGGATCCCTTTTCATTTATCTAGTTGTATTTTAGAACTATGTTGTAGCTGTAGTTGTTAAAAGTTAGGGGTAGATAGGGGGATATTTTCCAGTTTTTCCTCTGTTTAACCCTGCTATATTATTGTACCTTATTTTAAAACCTGTGATAGCCAGAATTATCTTTATGTACCCTTTGTTTAAATAAATCCATTGTCTTATTTTCCATTTTGCACCTTAAATATCTCATAAATTGTTCTCAATATCATGTTTCTATACAACCATATTTTCGTATAACCATGTTTAAAGATCGTGAAACCCTACCTTGTGCCATGATAAAACAACACTGATATGAGAATTATGTAGTAATAGGATTACATGTGCAAATTGGGTAAAACTTAAAACCCACAAAAGATATTTTATAGAAACTGTTGTTATATATATGCCATGCCATCGTAATGCTAAATAATTGCTCAATCAGGTTTGTAAGAAATGGCCAACTCACCAGATCACCAAGAAGAAGAAATTCCCACCCAAGACCCAGAAGTAAACCCAGAAACCACCATGATGAGCAGACTTGCTCAGCTTTTGCAACAACCTGTGGCCCCTAAAGTTGGAAACTTTATTCACTTTCAATCTGTTCATCCCCCAGAATTCTTAGGTTTTCCAGACCCGATTAAAGCTCAGTCGTGGTTGAGAGAAATGGAAAAAAGCTTTTGAGTTAGCAGAAGTTAAGGACGACAAGAAAGCTCAGTATGCAAGTTATTACCTGAAAGATGAAGCAAGTTTCTGGTGGGAGTCTTCTAAGGCATTGTTGGAAGGCAAAGACTTAACATGGGAGAAGTTCACTGAGATGTTTCTGGAGAAGTATTTGCCAAGCTATATGCAAGATCAGTTGGAAATGAAATTTCTGGACCTCAGACAGGAGGATCTGTCAGTAGCGGAATATGAAGTGAAGTTTTCGGAATTGTCTAGATTCGTACCTGAGTATGTGAATACGGAAGCGAAGAAGGCTAACAGGTTCCAGCAGGGACTCAAGCCATGGATTGGGAGTCAAATAGCAATGTTGGAGATCAAGAATTATGTTTCTTTGGTTCATAAAGCAATGATAGTGGAAAGTGAGCAAGAAGCTGCAAGAAGAGAAAATAAAGGAAGAAAAAGGAAATTTGAAAGCTCTGAGCAAGAGCAACGGAGCTCAAAGTTTAGAGGAAGGTTTGGAAAGAATGGTGGAGGTCAGAACCAAAAGTTCCAGAAGTTTAAACCCGGTAACGGAGCTCAGAAGAACCGTTTCCAGAAAACAGGACAACCGGGGAAAGATAGCAGACCCCAGATTCAAGAATACAGGAATTATGGAAAGAGACACCCGGGAAGGTGTAATAAGTTGGATGTAACATGTTTCAAGTGCAATCAAAAGGGGCATTACTCTTCAGAATGCCCAAATGGAGCGAGGAAGCCTGATTTGGCTTATTTCAAGTGTGGTAAAGTGGGCCATATGGCCAGGAATTGCAAAGAGCCTGTTCAGAAGGCTAATGTTCTTAGGATTGCTGGACCGCCATCTCTCCCAGCACCATCAGCTCAACCTAGAGCTAGAACCTTTAACATGTCGATGAAAGATGCGGTGCAAGATGTGGACGTGGTAGCAGGTATGCTTGTTATTAACTCAGTAGAAGTAAAAGTTTTGATGGATTCTGGAGCAACTAGATCTTTTATCTCTGAAAGTATTCTTGATAAGTTAAATTGTGTTGCGTACCCTCTAGAACCTAATTTGATTATAGAGGTAGCAAATCAAGAGAAAGTTATTGCTAGCAAGATTTGTCCCGATTGTGAGGTGACTATAGAAGGTCGGCACTTTTCTGCTGACTTAATTCCCTTTAAGTTAGGAGAATTTGAGGTTATACTAGGAATGGATTGGTTGTCAAACCATGAAGCGCAAATAGAATGTAAAAGTAAAAAGGTGAATTTAAGAACCAATGATGGTGAAGAGGTGATATTTAAAGGAAAGAGGCAAGAGAAGAAATTCCTAACGGTTATTGAGGCGAGAAGATTAATACGTCAAGGATGCAAAGTCTATATGGCTCATGTCGTGGATGTGGAGAAAGAATCTATGAAGATCGAGGATATTCCGATAGTAAGAGATTTTCTGAATGTGTTTCCTGATGAATTGCCTGGACTACCTCCAGACAGACAAATCGAGGTTACGATTGATTTGGCTCCTGGAACGGAACCAGTATCAAAAGCTCCCTATCGCATGCGCCGGTCGAGATGAAGGAATTGGCAGCTCAGTCGCAAGAATTGTTGGACAAAGGAGTGATCCGACTGAGTGTATCCCCGTGGGGCGCACCGATATTATTTGTAAAGAAAAAAGATGGAAGTATGAGGTTGTGCATTGATTACCGCGAACTGAATAAGTTGATGATGAAGAATAAGTACCCTCTACCGCGGATCGATGACTTGTTTGACCAGTTAAAAGGAGCTTCGTGTTTCTCCAAGATTGATTTAAGATCTGGGTATCATCAATTAAAGATCAAAGCAGAAGATATACCCAAGACAGCGTCCCGAACGAGATATGGACACTATGAGTTTTTGGTAATGGCATTTGGCTTGACAAATGCGCCAGCCGCATTTATGGATCTTATGAACAGAGTGTTCAAGCAATATTTGGATAAGTTCGTTATTGTATTTATCGACGATATACTGATTTACTCCAAGACGGAAGAAGATCATAAGGAGCATTTGAGGATTTCCTTGTAAATTATGAGGAAAGAGAAGCTGTATGCTAAGTTTTCAAAGTGCGAATTTTGGCTAAAGGAAGTGTAATTTCTTGGTCATGTAGTTAATAAAGAAGGAATCAAAGTGGACCCAGCCAAGATAGAAGTTGTAATGAATTGGGAAAGACCCAAGACTCCTACGGAAGTCAGAAGTTTCCTGGGATTAGCCGGATATTACAGGAGATTTGTGCAAGATTTCTCTAAGATTTCCGTTCCGTTGACAAAGTTGATGAGAAAGAATGAGAAGTTTGTTTGGACAGAAAAGTGCGAGGATAGTTTTCAAGAGTTAAAGAAGAGGCTGGTAACCGCCCCAGTATTGGTATTACCAGATGAAAAAGGGGAATTTGTGATATTCAGTGATGCTTCATATAAAGGACTTGGATGTGTGTTAATGCAACACGGGAAGGTAATAGCATATGCTTCAAGGCAACTCAAGCCGCACGAGCAAAAGTATCCAACGCATGATTTGGAATTGGCAGCAATCGTGTTTGCCCTTAAGATTTGGAGGCATTATTTGTACGGGGAAAAGTGCGAGATTTACACGGATCATAAGAGTTTAAAGTATATCTTTACTCAGAAAGAATTGAATATGCGACAAAGAAGGTGGTTGGAATTGATCAAAGATTATGATTGTGCGATAAACTATCATCCTGAAAAGGCAAATGTGGTAGCAGATGCTTTAAGTCGCAAGGAAAGGTTGAATATGTTAAAGTCATCAGAAGAATTGATCAAGGACTTTGAAAAGATGGAAATAGAGGTGCAGACTCCAGAATTTGGAGGTGAAGCTATATATGCAATGTCATTTCAACCCGAAATTTTGGAAAAGATTCGATGTTGTCAAGAGCAAGTAATGAATTGCGAAAGGGATAAGTTGACGGGAGAAGAAATTAAAGCTCAAAAAGATGGGAAAGGAATATACCGTGTTAACTCATGTATTTGGATACCTAATGTCGTGGAACTAAAACACGAGATTTTGCAAGAAGCGCATAACTCGAGATTTTCGATTCACCCTGAAAGTACGAAAATGTACCAGGATTTAAAAGAAAGTTATTGGTGGCCAAACATGAAGAAGGAAATTGCGGAATGGATAAGTAGATGTTATACGTGCCAAAGAGTCAAAGCAGAAAATCAAAGGCCGAGCGGATTGCTTCAGCCACTGGATATACCCGAATGGAAATGGGAGCATATAGCGATGTATTTTGTGGTAGGATTACCTAAAACCAAGTCAAATCATGATGCGATTTGGGTGGTAATCGATCGGTTGACCAAGTCAGCACATTTTTTGCCGATAAATGAAAGGTTTTTATTGGAAAAGTTGGTCAAATTGTATTTGGATGAGATCGTGATGCGTCATGGAGTTCCTGTATCTATCGTGTCTGATAGAGATCCAAGGTTTAACTCAAGATTTTGGTGACAATTCCATGATCATTTGGGAACTAGGTTGAAATTGAGTACGGCATATCATCCGCAGACAGACGGACAAAGTGAAAGGACAATTCAGACAATTGAAGATATGTTGCGAACATGTGCAATAGATTTCAAAGGAAATTAGGACGATCATTTGTCCTTAATTGAGTTTTCCTACAACAACAGTTATCACGCAAGTATTGGCATTCCGCCTTATGAATCTTTGTATGGAAGAAAGTGTAGGTCCCCTACTTATTGGGACGAAGTTGGTGAGCGCAAATTAATTGGCCCAGAGCTAGTTCAACAAACAAAGGAAAAGGTAGAAATGATTCGAAAGAGGTTAATTGCAGCTCAAGATCGACAAGCAAAGTACGCAAATCAAGAACGTAAAGATGTGCAATTCGAAACTGGAGACAAAGTCTTATTAAAGATATCTCCTTGGAAAGGTTTAACCTGATTCGGAAAGAAAGGGAAGTTGAGTCCTAGGTATATTGGACCATTTGAAGTATTGCGACGAGTTGGGAAAGTGGCATATGAATAGGCGCTACCTCCGCAAATGCAACATCTGCACAATATATTTCATGTATCTCTTCTGAAGAAGTATAATGCTGATGCGAGCCATGTGATCGAGTTAGAAACAGTGGAAATTCAACCAGATTTGTCCTATGTGGAACAGCCAGTTCGAATTTTGGACCGAAAAGAGAGGACGCTTAGAAATAAAGTTGTACCTATAGTTAGAGTGTTGTGGAGAAATCCATTAGTTGAAGAATCGACTTGGGAATTAGAAAGCGAAATGAAAGAAAAGTATCCCCATCTATTTGCTTAGATTAGATTCTGGGGACAGAATCCTTTAAAGGAGGGTAGATTGTGACGAATGAGAATTTTGTGACGTAATTAAGTCAATAAAGTATGCTTTATGTGATGTGATTATAATTATGTAACTAAGTGCTGATTAATTGTCTTTTCTGTATATTAGAATATAGGAGTGTAAATAAAAACGTTCCAATTTAAAGAGTCAGCTTAGGAGTTAAGCTGTTTCGTCGGGCCGTCAGGTAGAACGGAACTCGTCCTAATAAGGAGTTAAAGAATATAAAATGTGAATTATGTGTGATTGAATGAAATGAATGCGTAAATAGAGTATTTCATCTTAAGTGACGTGTCGATCGATAATGATAATGAGAAGTGTAATCGAAACGCTGAGCGTCGGGCCGTCAGGCTGAACGTGACCCGGTACGCGTAGAAAAGGATAAAGATTAAAAAGGGATAAAATCTATGATCAGACCTGAGTCGTTATGTGATCATATATGTGTGATTGCTTGTCTGTGTGCATGACTATGTGCTCTGTGACATTTTTTATGAATTTAGAGGAATTATTTGATTTAAATAAAGGTTTATTTAACCTTCGTGCATTTTTATAAAATTATCTGAGTAAGATAAAAATTTGGGAATTATTTTTTTATCTTCTTAATAATCTTGTAGACTTTTTAAAAATGATGAAAGGATTTATTTGGTGGTCTTTGTATTTTAAATTGATTTTTAAGTGGAAAAGTGTTATTATAAGCTCAAACTTGTAAAAATCATATAAAATCAACCGTTCGCTCAAAAATCTATTATGAGTAATGGTTGGAAAGCTAATTTCGAGATCTACGTGCTAAAGATTTTTGTTTAAAATAAATTCATCTTTCTGAGAGAAGTATTGGCAGATCAACTCTATTTTCTTTTAAGGATGAAAAGAGAATCAAAACATAGAATAACCTAATTAATATATTACCCTCCCTTGGTAAAATAAAACAACCCCAACTCCTTCTTCTTTCTTTTTTTTTTCCGAGCCCTCCCTTCTTTCTCTCTTTTCTCTCGTTTCTTCCCCTCTCTCTCTCGGATTTTCCCTCTCTCTCTCGGTACACTCTCTCTCTTCACTCTCTCTCACTTGTTCTTCATTCATTTTCGGGTATAGAACCTTGATTGTGTGAGAAATAGAGATATCTACTTGTATTCATTCATGCATGTAGCTATTTTCAAGTTCTTGAGAAAAATCAAAGTTGGGTTTGGTGGTTTTTGAGTTCGGTTTTCATGAAAAAAAAAGGGTTTGTGTTTTGAATGAGGATATATGTTTGCATGTGTGTATTGCTTGTGAAAATGGGTGGTTGATGGTTGGAAACCCCCGAATGGGGGCACCACCGAGATGCCACCGCCACCGGTGGTGAACTCCGGTGAACCGGTGGTGAGCCATGATGTTAAAAAAACTGAGCTCTAGAATCTTTAAATCAAATATTTGTGTTTGCATGTGGTATTTTGATAAAAAGGCCGAATGATTTTGTGGATTATAAGTTAATAAATTGATTCTTGTTGGTTGTAATGATAATTTAGTTTTATGTTAAGAGATTAGTAGGATTAAAGATGTAAAAGTTTAGAAGTTGAGGTTGCATGTGTGTTTTCTTGAGGAAGGTCGAATGGCCCTTGCCATTTTTAGAAAACCAAGTTGATTTTTGCTAAAATGGATGAGTTGTTGATTGATATATGATTATGGGTTGATTTATGAATTAAGGATTAAGAAGATCATTTGCATGTGTTGTTTTTTTTTGAAAAACCCGAATGGGATCTTGGTTTTAAAAGATCAAAAATGATTTTTAATAATGATCATGACTTGTTAATGTTCATTCTTGGAAATTAGTAAAGATTGGGTGATAAAATTTCTTAATGTTTGCATGTATCAAAAAAAGGGCTAAGTTTTTTTGTGAATTAAGTATGCGAACTAAGATTCTATGATAATTGGACTTGTACATTTGTTTAGATGCGAAATTTGGGAATGCATGGTGAAGGTTATGGTTCGACCTTGTGTTAATAAAAAGAAGAAATTGATTTTTGTGACTTGATTTTGGTATAATTAAGGTTTAACTAGAAAGTAATAAGATTGCATGTTGACTTAAAAGAGGAATTGTTAATGCATGTTTTTGTTTGATTATGTTTGTGGTTAAGGCCGAATAGGCCAAAGAAATTCAAAGTCAAAAATCTGATTTTTGGTAGATGATAGAATGATTGAGTGTTTATGTGTGAAAATTATTAGTCCCTTAACAATATAGCAAGAATTACAGAAGGGGGGTTGAATGGAATTCTTGAACTTTTTCTTGAAATAAAAATGTTCAACTCGATTATAGATATATTTGTTTTGATTAGCACAATGCGGAATATAAACTTTAATGAATCAAAACAAGAGTAATTAAAAACAAGAGTCTTTAAAAACTTTCTGGTGGATTTAAACAATTCCACCAGATATATATTTAATATATCGAGAGGACTCTGTGTGCAGAAATGCTCACAGCTGCTTATACAAAATAGAACTACTAAGAACACAGGAAATGCTAAAGATAGTGCTTACAAAGATTTCTCTGTGTTTGTTTCTTAGCTCTCTTAGTTGTTTTTCTATTTGCTACTCTCTTGGTTTATATATTACCAAGATTACAAAGTCAAAAGAACTGAATAAATATAAA